>NW_023044978.1:5639042-5739495 GCF_011762505.2 Arvicanthis niloticus | reverse complement strand
TATGGTTAAACATTTGCCTTTGTCTTTCAAGTTTACATGTTGAGTTTCCTATAATATTTACATATTTGGATGACTTTTGATGGTCATCTAATTCTCCTGAAGACACAATAGACTAATGGTCACATTAGTGGCTCTGCTTGGGCCGTTTGCTTTCATTCCAGTGACACAGCTGGAGCATAGTTGCACACGAATGATTTTGAAAACCTTAGTGGAGTTGATTCTTTGAAAGGTCATGTTTGTATAGCAGTTTGATACAGTGAAAAAATTGTAAAATTGAGGATATCTATGAAGATACCATTTACTGACAAAGAAAATTGATTTGTTGTTACACATCTTGCCAGTGCATATGAGCAGTTTTTGATCTTGCTGGTGAAAAACATTGTTTGTTTGTTTGTTTTGTTTGTATGCTTTATTAGATTTCTGTGAATGATTTATGTTTCCATTTGGCTACACAGCCTATAAGCCTGCCATCTGCAGAAGCACAGGGGCACTTTCCTATCCTCTATTGTTTTCTCTGTGCCATTCCCTTAGAGCTTTGCTACATTCTTTCTCCTTGGAATTTTCCAAATGCTTCATCCCCCCACTTTCTTTGTTTATCCCAATATATCCTGATAATTTCAATTTTAAAGGCATCTGCTGCCGGAAATCCACTCTTTTCCTACAATCTGGGGTAATTCTGTTCTGGACAAATTCTGTTTCGCTGTGCTTATCCCCACACTAGTACATATCATAACTCTTGTCTTGCTTCTCTGAATTTGCTGTTGCCCTTTTACAGTCTTTGAAGAGACTGATTTTATGTACCAGAATAATCCTGCTAGGCATGAAGAACTTGCTACAGGGTAAAATGGACATGAATTATACGCATCAATTCAAAATCATATACACTTTTTGAGATTAACTTGCAATTCTAATGTCTGTACAAAATGGTGTTTCTCAGTTTAAGTTACAGTGACTATGTTTAGTTCACATAATCTACCAAGGTAATCTGAGTATTGTCTATATGTACATGAATGACTGCTTTAAACATGGCAATATTTAAAAGAAATTTCAATTTTTCACTTGAAATTAATGTCTGAAGATGATTACTTGATTTATGATTGTCTAAGATTTCTGTGAATTATTTTACATACTTGTGAATGTTTCCTATTTCATATCATTATAATAATATTTAAATTCTTCCAATAAAATAACTTTTGCAGAGTAAATTTAAAAATGAAGATAATGGAATAGTATATCTTTCGCATTTAACTCAGTTTTTATATTCTTTTCTCAAACTTTTAAAGTTATTCATTTTCTTTGTCAGAATACAAAGAAATAAGTTTCATTACAGCACTTTCATGCATATGCTTTTATTCATATACATATTAATTACATGAGCTTTTATTGATTGTATTGAACATGTGTAATGGAATTGTCCATTGTTGTCTAGATAATTACCAAGCTTATTCCTTTCCATGAACAAACAACTGGATGCATTGGAAAGACAGAAGCCTTTTTGAAATCCAAATTAGTGACTTTATATATTCAGAATGGGAGAAGCTTGAGACTGGAAGTCAGTTGAACTAATGCTGGTTTGGATATTTAATAGGCCCCTGGTGTCCTTTCCTTTCCAGTACTGGATCTGTCTAAATGATCCCCAAAGTGTTTGGCTACTATATTTCTTGGCAGAGTCTTCTGAGCACAAAAAGTCATCATCTCAGGGATCCTGCCTTAGTTTTTCCTTATGCTTGTCATCTTGTAACTCCTCCTCATGTATGTTTCCCTCTCTCTCTCTCTCTCTCTCTCTCTCTCTCTCTCTCTCTCTCTCTTTTCTCTCTCTGGTTTCTGTGTGTGTATGTGTGTGTGTGTGTGTGTGGTGTGTGTGTTGTGTGTGCGTGCGTGCACATATCTCAGGCTAGGTGACATTGAGTGGAAGTGGATGTTATGGCTTGTATGTGTAATGTGTTTTCATGTATGTAGGTGCACAGATGTATGGTATATGTGCATATGTGTACATGTGCCTGTCGAGATCACATGTTAATGTTAATGTTGGGGTTTTTGATGAGTCACCCACAAACCACTAGCCAACTTGTCCCTGGGATTCCCAGTCTTCAACTGTCCAGAGTATAGGTGAGCAGACACACTCACTCACCACTGAGTACTGGAGATCTGAATTTTTGTCCTCACATTTTTGTGGCAAGTGCTTTATACACTCAACTAACTAACCACCTCTATTATTTTTTGAAAAATATTATTAGCAATTGACATTTATGTCCTTTATTTTCTTTCTTAAAAAGTTTGTTGGTGGCATACATAAAGCTGTTGACTTTTCAATGTTGATTTTGGATCATTCCACTTTGCTGAAAATGTACATATGTGAGTTTTCTGCTAAAGGATTGAAGCACAGATCACATTTTCTGCGAATAGCGATCATTTGACTTTTTCCTCTTTTATTTGTATCCCTGGGGGTATGTTAAACTAGTTTAGCACTGTGTAAATCACTACATAGGTTTTCAACATAGACTTATTATATGGCCTAGCTGTCACACTCCTGGACAATACTCAAAAGACCTTAACACCTACTACTGACATACATGCAATGCATGTTTATTGCTTCAGTATTCACACTACCAAAGAAATGGAACCATTTCTTTCCATTATGAGCTTAATAGAAAAAATGTAATATATATATATATATATATATATATATATATATTATATATATATACAAAAACATACTATATATATGTAATGGTATTTTAGTCAACTGAAAGGTAGCTGAAATCATGGCATTTGGAGACAATTGGATGGAATGCGAGATTGTTATGTTAGGAGAAGTAACACAGATTTAGAAAGAGGGAATTAATAGATTTTCTCTCATGTGGGTTTGAGGTAATTTTTATATGATTTTATGCATGTGTGTGGTTGAGTGAGGGTAGTACATTAAACTAGAAAATGAAGCATAAGAGAAGAAGAGAAATCTTGATGAGAAAAATAGAACAGCATGATAGAATAAATATCATATAAAAACATAATTGGGTGTTTAGTACTTACTGTATTATTGTTGTGATAAACCACCTTTACCAAGGCAACTGATAGAAGAACAGATTTTTTGGGCTTATAATTCCAGAGGGATAAGATTTCATCATGATGTCACAACTCAGCCTGGGGGCAGAGCTGGTGACCCAGCACTCCTCCCACATCCAGATACAGCTTGACTCTCAGGAGGTCTGTCATAACCAGGCTCACAAATGAGACATCCCCTGCCCCAATAACTGGCCTACTTGGGACTTCCAGTGACCCAGTGGAAACAGACCCTATCTGCCCTGCCCTGCTAAAGACATGTCTTCCTTCTGGCCCACAACTTGGCCTGGGGCAGAGCCAGTGCTCCAGACCACCTTCCACACCCAGAGACACCTAGAGTCCCAGGAGCTCTGTCACAACCAGGCACACAGGGTCACAAGAAGGACAGGATCCAGTCAGAGACAATAAGGCCAGTTAAAACCTGACATAACCAGATGGTGAGGGGCAAGCCCAAGAACATAAGCAATAGAAGCCAATGCCATTTGGCACCGTTACAATCCAGTTCTCCAACCACAGCATGCCCTGGATTCTGTTAACAAACTAGAAAAGCAAGACTTAAACCTAAAATGGCATTTCATTAGGATGATAGTGGACCTTAAGGAGAATATAAATAACTCCCTTAAAGAAATATAGGAGCTTCATGTGGTCTGTGAGTCGAATCTTGTGTATTGTGAGCTTTTGGGCTTATATCCAAATATCAGTGAGTGAATACCATGTGTGACATTTTGTGATTGTGTTAGTTCCCTCAGGATGATATTTTCTAGGTCCATCCATTTGCTTAGAATTTTTTAAATTCATTTATTTTCAATATTTTATTAAGTTACATTTCAGATCACCATCCTAATTCCCCCTACCTCTTAATCCCCTATCCCATCTCTCTTCCTCCTTTTCCCCAGTATAATCTTTAAATTGCATGCAAGCATTAAGGTCAGTTCCAGGTAGAGGAAGTAGCAATACAATTGATGCAAATAGTCCAGGAACAAGGAAGATAATGAACCCAAGTAATCAAAACACATGCATGACAATAAACAGCTTCCTGTGATCACTCCTGCTATCACTATTTCTAAGGGCTTATCAGGATGATCTAAGTATCAGAGCCTGCTTCCCTGTCCTAGCCCAAATTCATTTTCATGCCTGAAGCCAATTTCCTCTTTCTAGCTTAGGATTTAGACTTCTGCCATTAAGTACTTCTTTTTTCTAGCCTAAGATTTAGATTCCTGCCTGAAATTTCTCCTTTATTCTATCCTAGGATTTAGATTTCTGCCTGAAATTACTTCTTTCCTCATAGAGGTAGAAATATCAATTCACAAATGTATATGGAACAACAAAAAACCCAGGGTAGTGAGAACTATTCTCAACAACAAAAGAACTTCTGGAGGAATCACCATCCCCGACCTCAAACTATTCTACAGGGCAATAGTAATAAAAACTGAATATGTTGGTACAGAGACAGACAGGAAGATCAATGGAATAGAAATGAAGATCCACAAATGAGCCCACATACCTATGGTCACTTGATCTTTGACAAAGGAGCTAAAACCATCCAGTGTAAAAAGGACAGCATCTTCAGCAATTGATGTTGGTTCAAATGGAGGTCAACATGTAGAAGGATGCAAGTCAATTCATCCATATCTCCTTGTACAAAGCTCAAATCTAAGTGGATAAATGATATTCACTTAAAAGCAGACACACTGAAAGTAATAGAAGAGAAGGTCCGAAAGACTCTCAAATACCTAAGCAAGGGAGAAAAGTTCCTGAACAGAACACCAATGGCTTATGCTCGAAGATCAAGAATTGATAAATGGGACCTCATAAAATTGCAAAGCTTCTGTAAGGCAAAGGGTATTGTCAATAGGAAGGAATGGCAACCAACAGATTGGAAAAAGATCTTAACCAATCCTACATCCGATAGAGGGATAATATTCAAGATATACAAAGAACTTAAGAAATTAAACTCCAGAAAACCATATAACCCTATTATTCAATTTTCTTATTGAAAAATGGGATACAGAGCTAAACAAAGAATTCTCAACAGAGGAAACTCGAATGGCTGAGCAACTTAGAAAAAGCTCAACATCCTTAGTCATCAGGGAAATGAAAATCAAAACAACCCTGAGATACCACCTCACACCAGTTAGAATGGCAAAGATCAAAAACTCACATGATTTTAGATGCTGGCATGGATGCAGAGAAAGAGGAACACTCCTCCATTGTTGGGGGTATTGCAAGCTGGCACAACCACTCTGGAAATCAGTTTGGTGTTTCTTCAGAAAACTGGACCTTAGGATCCAGCTATACAACTCCTGGGCATATACCCAGAATATGCTCCAACATATAATAAGGACATATGCTCCACTATGTTCATAGCAGCCATATTTATAATAGCCGGAAGCTGGAAATAACCAAAATTTTCCTCAAGAGAGAAACAGATCCAAAAAATGTGGTACATCTACACAATGGAGTAATACTCAGCTAATAAAAATATTGAATTTGAGAAATATTTAGGTAAATGGATGTATCTAGAAATTATCATCCTGAGCGAGTTAACCCAATCACAAAAGAACACACATGGTATTTACTCACTCTTAAGTGGATGTTAGCCCAAAATCTTGGAATAGCAAACACTCCACCCACAGACCACCTGAAGCTCATGAAGAAGTAATACCAAGAGGGGATGCCTCAGTTCTACCTAGAAAAAGTAACAAAAATAATCAAGGGAGCAAATATAGAAACAAAACACAGGACAGAAACTGAAGGAGGGACTATCAGGAGACCATTCCACCTGGGTATTCATCCTATGTACTGTCACCTTAGCTAGACACTTATGTGGATGACTGGAGGTACATGCTGTCAAGAATATGATATTGCTGTCTAGTTAGAGGTCTTCCAAAGACTAACGTATTCAGAGGACGATGCTCACAGCTAACCACTGATATGATCAAGGGTTTCCCAATGGAGAACTTAGAGAAGACTGAAAGAGCAGAAAGGGTTTGTGACCCCAGGAGCTGGAGGAAAGCAGCAATAGCAAACAACCACAACCCTCCAGGATCTAAACCACAAGCCTGGGAGAACATAGGGAATGACCCATGTCTCCAGCAGTATATGTATGGGAGGATGGCCTTGTTGGGCTTAAGTGGGATAGGAGATTCTTTGTCCCATAAAAAACAAACACAGACTGGGGGGGCCTGAGGGTGGAGAGGGGGTAGTGGGGGGACAAGTGAGGGCACTGCCTCATAGAAGCATGAGGAATAGGGATAGAAAAGGAGGTTTCTGGATGGTGGGAGGAAGTGGGGTAAGGGGATAAAATCTGAAACGTAAATATAATACCCAATTTTAAAAAAGAGACTAAAAAGGGAAAAATGAAAAAAAGGAAAGAAAAAATAGGAGATTTAGTAACATAAAGGGAATGACTTAGAAATTCAGGAGGCAATTTATGTTAATGGAAACAGCATCATAGAAACTGGAAAATCATACAATCACAGAAGCACAAGGAGGGAGGGAGGATGGAATAAGGGGTTCTTGGGTGGTGGTGGAAATGGGATAAGGGGATAAAATTTGAACTGAAAATATTACAAAAATTTTTAACAAGGGAAAAATAAAGAAAAGTTGCTAAAACCAACATCTTTAAAAATGTCAAACATCTAGGAAAAAAATTTCTTGATACTAAAACTTTTTCTGAGAATTGTATATTGCAGAATTCACAACCTTGGTGTATCTACTCATCAAGCATACTTAGTAGTCCTGCCCAAACCTCTGATGTCCTGGAATTCCATCTGGATGCATTGAAGACACAGCATCAGAGGCGTCTCAATTTACTCTTCCCACCACCCCTCTTCTAATATCTCAACACTAATAATCAGCTGGAAGAAGTTAAAGAAGAGTCAGGACCCCTATTCTCTGGGCATGTGGACTAAGGTGGTTAATATTGGTATGTCTTTCTAGGGAAAAGTAGTAGTTTTGGTGGAACAGGGAGGATTAGCTAGGACTTATTGCATGGCCTTAACCTATTGGTAGAAATCTGTATAATAATATCAAGATGAAGTTATAATTTCTTAAATGGTACAAAGTTTACTTTGATTTCAAATTTAAGGTTTTTATTGGTATGAGCTTCTTATTGATGTGTGAGATGAATATTGATACTCTCATGGGCATTGTGCCTGTATAACACACTTAGGGATACAAGGCTTAGACCCAGTTCTTCTTTAACTTTTTTAACTGATTTGGGACAGTTAGCCTATGAGTTAAGGGACTATAGAAAATTCATGGCTTTGAGTTTATTGTTAGGGTGTTTTCAATATTTTACTTAGAAAGAGCTGAGAGGAGTTAACAGACAACAGTGCAGGATACCTTACATTTATAGTAAGTTTCAATTTATAGTTGGTTTTCAAAACATCAGAAGTCCATAGAATTGACGTTACAAACATTTCTCTATTAATGTTCATTTTGAATAAAGATCCATCTGCTCCTGAAAGCTTCCTGTTGTGGATTCTTAGAAAAAATTGAGCATCCTTGAAATTACTCCAGTTGTGCAGTGTGAGCCACTAGGCAAGGATTGCCTCTTTTCATCTACAGACAAATTATTGTCCAGAAAAGAACACACTTGCAGAAGAGTCAACTGATTATATCTGCCTAGACAGAGTAATCAGCCCTTAATAATTCTGCACCACTAAGGTCTGTCAGATGATCCTGGGGCAGAAGGCTGAAGATCAGATGTTCCAATGTTTTGTAGTACAGGGACTGTCCAGGTGTTCAGCGGTATCTATAAATTGGCAAAGTCTTAGAAGCTATGCTTTGTGCTTCCCATAATTTCAGTTAACTCAGTCATTCTGGATTTCTGGTGGAGTTGAGGACCTATAGTCTTATAGCCAATCCTGGCTATTTACTTTGAGAGAAAAGGTATGAGTGGATGGTTTTCAGCTGATATTCATTTTAAAGCCAGGTTCAGATGCCAGGTTCAGAACTAAGTGCTTTAGTTAGGAGAGATGACTGAGGTTCTGGTTAGTCAACAAAATGATGGACTGGGAATTAGAACTATCTTCTACCTCACTGGTACAATTAGGAATAAGTATGCTCTAATTGCATTTTGAGAGAAAAAATTTATTTTAACAGGAAGGGTGAAGCTAGGTGATGAGAGAGTGAAAGAGAGAGAAAGAGAGTGGGGACATGGAGGCAGATGTTCACGTGTCTCCACCAGTCAGAGAGTTGATACATCTAGGTTGGGTATTGGGTTACACTTCTGATTGAGCATTAACAAACTTTAAAAGCCTTTGATTAACATTTTAAAAGTGTATAAAAGCAAAAAGAAAAGGGGGCATTGGATAGGGGTTTTTTAAGGAGAGGAAATCGGGAAAGTGGATGACATGTAAAATGTAAATAAAATATAAAAATAAATAAATAAAAAGAAAAAAAGTGCAATTTGTTGTGATAACTGAGATTTTCTCTTCCCAGTGTGATTTTGCTGTATTTCTAAGCAGACAATGTAGGTTATTATTGTTAATAGTTGAGAAAATCAATTTCCATATTTTGTCACATATGAAGTGAGACAAAGTAGTCATCTCTGCTCTCTCTTATCACAAAGAGTAGGAAACATCATCATTGCCAGGAATATAAGAACTTGAGCTTTGTTTAATAAATAAAAGACCCTTTCATGTATTTCTCTCAGTGAGTTGTTTACATCCTTCTTAAAGGCCTCTAACATCTTCATGAAATGATATGGTAGATCAGAATCTTGCTTTTAAGGTGTATTAGGGTCTCCAAGGCTTGCTGTGTTGGGAGATCTGAGTTCTGATGCTATCAAGTTACATTGGCTTCTGTTGCTTGTGTTCTTGTGCTTCCCTCTCACCATCTGGTTATCTCTGGTGTCATTGTGCATGGGTGTCTCTGACTGGAGTCTGACACTCTTGGTATCCAGGTAGAGCTCTGTGACATGGGTTGGAGCAGGCCTCTTATGAGGCAGAAAATGCTGTCTTTGGTGGGGTTAATTCCTTTGTCCCTGGTTTCAGCAGAGCTCCTGAAAGGTGGTCAGGCTGTGGTGTAAGTGAGAGGTTCCCATCTCTTCAGAGGGGAGTTGAAGACTGGTTAGAAGATGTGTCTGCAGCAGGGTGGACAGATCCTGTGTCAGTTGTGCTCCATGGGGTTCTCACCTGGATCAGGTACTAAGGCAGGGGTCTTACCTTTGGCCCTAGTTATGGGAGACCTCTTGGGAGACAGGCTGGGGCAGAGCTGCATGACTGTCACATTTGTCCAGGGCAAAATTGCCACAGTTCTAGATTTTTTGCAGTCAAAACTCTAATCCAATGATACTCAACCTGTGGGTCATGACCCTTAGGGGAGTGTCCAAGGATGCTTTCTCAGGAGTTGCAGATGAGATATCCTGTATACCATATGATTCAAAATAGTAGCAAAATTATATATGATATATATTAAAATATATATGTATACATCATATGTATATATGTATGATAAATATATATGATAAATATATATGATAAATACATATGATATATACATTATGATTCAAAATAGTAGCAAAATTATTTATAGGAAGTAGCAATGAGGTAATTTTATGGCTGGAAGTTACCAGGACATGACATCCTGTATTAAAGGGTCATTTGATGTTAATTTAATAGAAATGGAGAAATGTTAAATGTTAAAAAAATGTTAATTGAAAGAAAACTTCTGGTTTAAGGTCCCACAGTCCATGTTTAGAATCAGAGTTTGACCCTGTGCCATCTGCCTTCAGGCAGGCCAATAGAAATGGGATGACCACAACTTTTCTGCCTAGATCTGGACAGCTGAACAAACTAGAGAATGTAACCTACCCAGCAACAGTCATCCAGGCATTTGCATGACAGAAGAAGATGTTGCCATGTCTCTCCCAGAATGAACACAGTCTATGAAGATACAAAACTCTGAATAAGGCTTGGACAAATACCAGTCCCTGACACGATTAATGGTACTGTTCTATGCTTGCATACAGGAGTCTAACAGACCTGTCCTCTGAGAGGCTCCTCCCAGTTATAGCTGCCTCAAACAGATGGACACCCACAGCCAGTGGATGCAGCTTAGGGACTCTTATGGAAGAATAGGAGAAAGAATTGTGGCCCCTAGGGAGACAGAACTTTACAAGAAGACCAACAGGTCAACTAACCTGGACCCATGGGGCTCTTAGAGAGAGACTGAACCACCAACCAAAGAACACACATGAGATGGATCTATGCCTCCCCACATATATGTAGAAAATGTGCAGCTTGTTCTTTATTTGGGTCCCAAACAACTGAAAAAGGGTTTGGGCGGAGGAGGTATCCCAAAAGCTCTTCCCTCTATGTGGGCTATATTCTTCTAGCTGGGCTGCCTTGTCTGTCCTCAGTAAGATAGTATGTGGCTAGCCTCACAGAGACTTAATGTGCAAGGTTAGAGGGATACCAAGGGGGCCCTCAACCCTCTCAGTGGAGAAAGAGAGGTGCCATGGGGGAAGAATTGTGGGAGGGGATTACCGGGTAGGCAGGAGTGAGTGGGATGCAAATTGAAGAAGGGAAACAAATAAGTAAATAAATAATTTTTAAAAAAGAAAGCCAATAAAATAGAGAAAGAATTCAGCCAAACAGACAACATATACACTGGATGGACCTAAAGAAGGCTGCACTGCCACTTAATTGTTTTTACCTTTTATACTTTCTCGGGATAATTGAACACATGGTTTTCTTTGTTTGTTTGTTTATTTTTTTTGTTTTTCTATTGTATATTTTATTTACATTTCAGATGCCATTCCCTTTCCCCAATTCCTCTCCCTAGAAATCTCCAATACCATGCCTCCTATTCCTTTTTGCTTTTATACAATTTTTAAAAATGTTAATCAAAACATTTATAAGTTTGGTAATGATCTAAAGAAGTGTAACCCAATACCCAACCTACATATATCCACTATCTTTTACTGGTGGAGACATGTGAACATCTGCCTCCATGTCCCACCCTCTCTTTTTCTCTCTCTTCCTCATCACCTAGCTTCTTCTCTCCTTCTCCTCCTCCTCTCCTTACTCCTTCTCTTCCTCTCCCCTTAGCTGTTTCTACATCTATTATCACCTTTCCTGGTAAAATAAAACTTTTGTCTCAAAAATACAATTAGAGCATAATTATACCAATTTGTACCAGTGGGGTACAAGATAATCCTAATATCCAGTCCATCATTTTGTTGACTAACCAGAACCTCTATCATCTCTCCAGATAAAACAGTTAGTTCTGAACCTGGCTTTTTTCTTGGCCTTAGAATGAATATCAGCTGAAAACCATCTACTCAAATCTTTCTCTCAAAGTAAATAGCCAGGATTGGCTATGAGACTATATGTTTTCAACTCCTCCAGAAATTCAGAATGACTGAGTTAACTGAAGTTAATTGTGGGAAGCACAAAGCATAGCTTCTAAGACTTTGCCAATTTATAGATACCGCTGAACACCTGGACAGTCCCTATACTGCAAAACGTTGGAGCATCTGATCTTCAGCCTTCTGGCCCAGGATCATCTGACAGACCTTAGTGGTGCAGAATTATTAAGGGCTGATTACTCTGTCTAGGCAGATATAATAATCAGTTGACTATTCTGCAAGTGTGTTCTTTTCTGGACAGTAATTTGTCTGTAGATGAAAAGAGGCAATTCTTGCCTAGTGGCTGTCTCACCACAACTGGAGTAACTCCAAAGATGCTCAATTTCTTCTTAGAATCCAAGACAGGAAGCTGTCAGGAGAACACAGGTCTCTAATTGAGATGAACATTAATAGAGAAATGTTTGTAATGTCAATTATATGGACTTCTGACATTTTGAAAACCAACTATCCACGTAAGGTTATCTGGAGTGTTGTCTACTCACTCCTCTCAGTTATTTCTAAAGAAGATACAGAAAACACTGCAACAATAAACTCCAAGACATGAATTTGTTATAAGCCCTTAACTTACAATCTACCCATCTCAAATTAGTTAAGAACATTAAAGAAGGACTGGGTCTAAGCCTGAACACAAGGTTTTCTAAGCTTATTTACATTCTACAAGTTCATAGTATGTTTAAGGCCATAGTTCATGTCACAGATCGATAAGACTTAAGGAGTTACATAAACTTCCCCTATGCCAGCACTGACTCAAAGTTTTCATGAGACAGATCAGAGGATTGGGACATAAGGTACCAATACTGAGTTATGAGAGAACTAGCCTAGGAATCTTTCAGCAGTAAGTAGCTTAAATGAAGTGGTTTTATTGTCACACCACAAACCTGGGGACAGAAATGACAGTGGCTACTGCAGTGTCTTTTGAAACAATGGTTTCTTTATGTCATAAGTTAGCATGGTTTTATCAAGAGACAAATCATGTGCCTTATGTTTAATTATTTTGAAATCTCGTAGTGATAGACTAGTCTATTATTTATTTTTTATCTGTGCCCCTTCAATAAATTGTTCATTCCCAGTTTATGACCTTAAGGTACCAGATAGTGCTCTCATTCCTAACCTAGTGTTTTTTAGTTTGTAAATTTCTTTCAAGGCTTTTTTCTTTTCTGAGTGTAATTAGCCCATGAAAAATGAAGTTTTACAAAGCTCCATTTGCAGCTTTTATTTTATAGGGGACTTGAGATTACTTGTATCAATTCGAAACTCTATAAATTCATTATCAGCAATTTTTTCATTGACAAAATGATTTTAATATTTATTTGACTACAATGAAATCCTAAAACAAAAATGGTTGCTAATTTTCATGGGCTCATTTAATATATTTTTTATTTTAGTTTTTTTATTGGATGTTTTATTTATTTACAATACATATGCTATCCCCTTTCTTCATTTCCCCTCCCTAGAATCCCCAGGAGCAACCCAAAGGAACAACCCAAAGGAGCAAATATGAGATAATGTGTGGGGCAGAAACTGGAGGAGAGACCATCCAGAGACAGCCCCACCTGGAGATTCTCTCACAGATGCAATTACCATATGCAAACACTGATGTGGATGTCCAGAAGTGCATACTGACAGGAGCCTGGTATAGCTGTTTCCTGAGAGGCACTGCCAGGCATGACATACACAAAGGCAGATTCTCACAGCTAACCATTAATCTGATCACAGTGTCCCCAGTGGAAGAGTTGGAGAAAAGACTGAAAGAGTTGAAGGGGCTTGTGGCCCCATGGTGAGAGCTACAGTACCAACCAACCACAGCTCCCTGGGTCTAAACAGCTAGCCTGGGAACACACATGGAGGGACCCATGTCTCTAGGTGTATTTGTAGATTAGGAAGGACATGTTGGGCATCTTTTGGAGAAGAGCACCTTTGGTCCCTTGAAGACTGGATGCCTCAGTGAGGGGGAATTTGAGGGAGTAGAGGTGGGAGTGCATGGATGGGTGGGGCCACACCCTCATAGAAATAGGAGGAGAAGGATGGGTTAAGGGGTTTCTAGGGGTGGGGAATGGGGATAGATTATAACATCTGAAATGTAGATAAATAAATTGCCCAATAATCAAAAAGAAAAACAAACAAACATACAAAAAAAAACAGATAATGGAACTGGCTATGGCAGTCGAACAAATGAGACTTTTTAGCACCAATTTACCATTAGATATATTACAAGGATTTCTTATAATTGTCAAGGACAATAGACTGTGGAACAGGCCTATGAAACTTTAAAATAATATCTTCATAAAATAAAAAAAGAAGATATATATCCCTGTACACCATAAATTTGTTTAAATCATGTTTTTTAAATTTTTTTATTTTAAGATTTTTTTTTTTTCGTTTGAATGCCAAGGAACATTTTGCTGAGTGTCTATGGCACTGTACAACTAGACATAGTTATGCATAGGTGAAAGGGAAGGATCCACTTACTGGCATAAGGTATGATCTTCATTGGGTAGTAAATATGGAAAGAGGGCATGTTTGTATTTTTTCTGAAGTCAGAAAGACTGAAAGAGTATGGTGGCCACCAGAGAGATGAGTGGGACATGCTGACCATAGACAGCCAGGACAAAAAATGAGCTGACCTGTGAGCTTGCTGAGTGCCCTGACAATGGTGACTGGGAAGCTGTATTGGATATATGTTCCTGACCCACCAGTGCTTACCTATACTCCTGATGGGCAAGATGCCTTGCCTCAAGTTCTTAGACTGAGTGGAACAGAAAATCAAAATGACAAGTTATAATGTTTTATTAAATGTGACCAGTTATTCAGAGTCAATCATGGACTGGTCTAGAAATCAATTCAGTATTGGAAGCACAGCCTTTATTTGGAAGTCGGTTTCTGGACATTTTCAGAGACATATTTGGAAGTTAGCTGCAGTTCTTTATGATGTTATGTTAGCAAGAGATAATGTTGAGGCAGGATCTGGATTTCAAACAGGTGTTAGCACTTGTGTTACAGCTCTTTTGATTGTCAAGTTAAAAATTACTAATGGAACACAATGAAAGAAGTTCTAAGGGGAAAACTCATAGCTCTAGTTGTCTACAAAAAGAAACTGGAGAGAGCATACACTGGCAACATGACACCACACCTGAAAGCTCTAGAACAAAAAGAAGCAAATATATCCAAGAGAAGTAGATGGCAGGAAATAATCAAATTCAGGGCTGAATCAACCAAGTAGAAACAAACAGAATTATACAAAATATCAAGAAAACCAGGAGCTGGTTTTTTGAGAATATAAACAAGATAGATAAACCCCTTGTTGGACTAAGCAAAGGGCACAGAGACAGTATCCAAATTTATAAAATTAGAACTGAAAAGAAAGAGATAACATCAGAAACTGAGGAAATTCAAAAAATTGTCAGGTCCTGCTAAAAAAGCTTCCAAGCAACAAAACTGGAACATCTGGATGAAAAAGAAAATTTTCTAGACAGATACCAGGTACAAAGTTAAATCAAGAGCAGATAAACCATCTAAACAGTCTTATAATCCCTAAAGTAATAGCAGCAGTCATTGAAAGTCTCCCTGCCAAAAAAGCCCAGGACCAGATGGTTTTAGTTTAAAATTCTAACACACCTTCAAGGAAGACCTAATATCAATTCTCTTCAAACTATTCCACAAAACAGAAACAAAAGGAACACTATCCAATTAGATCTATGTTGCCACAATCACGCCCATACCTAAACCACACAAAGACACAACAAAAAAAGAGAACTTCAGACCGATCTCCCTTATGAATATCGATGCAAAAATACTCAATAAAATTCTCACAGACCGAACCCAAGAGCACATCAAAACAATCATCCATCAGGATCAAGTAGGCTTTATCCCAGGAATGTAGGGGTAGGTCAATATTTGGAAAGCCATCTATGTAATCCACTATATAAACAAACTCAGAGGAAAAACAAGAAACACGTGGTCATTTCAGTACATGTTGAGAAAGCATTTGACAAAATTCAACACCCCTTCATGGTAAAAGTCCTGAAAAAATGAGGAACCCATGCATAAAATCATAAAAAAGTTACCTCAAACAGACTTGAGAGAAAATCCGTTAATTCGCTCTTTCAAAATCTGTTTTACTTCACCTAACAATCTCTCCTTCCATCCAATTGTCTCCAAATGCCATGATTTCAGCTACCTTTTCAGTTGACTAAAATACCATTACATATGTATATATGTATGTTTATGTGTGTATATGTATATATGTATGTGAATATGTAAATTACATTTTTTCTATTAAGCTCATAATGGAAAGAAATGGTTCCATTTCTTTAGTAGTGTGAATACTGAAGCAGTAAACATGCATTGAATGTATGTCAGTAGGAGGTCTTACATTCTTTTGAGTATTTGTCCAGGAGTGTGACAGCTAGGCCATATAATAAGTCTATGTTTGAAAACCTATGTAGTGATTTACACAGTGCTAAACTAGTTTACATACCCCCAGGGATACAAATAAGAGAGGAAGAATTCAAATGATCCCTATTCTCAGAAAATGTGATCCTGTGCTTACAATCCTTCAGCAGAAAACTCACATATCTACATTTTTCAGCAAAGTGGAATGATCCAAAATCAACACTGAAAAGTCAACAGCTTTTATGTATGCCACCAGCAAACTTTTTAAGAAAGAAAATAAAGGACATAAATGTCAATTCTTAATATTTTTCAAAAAATAATAGAGGTGGTTAGTTGAGTGGGTAAATCACTTGCCATACAAATGTGAGGACAAAAGTGTAGATCTCCAGTACTCAGTGGTAAGTGAGTGTGGCTGCTCACCTATACCTTGGACAGTTGAAGACTGCGAATCTCAGGGACAAGCTGGCTAGTGGCTTGTGGACAGAGGAGTTTGCCTATTCAAAAAAATAGAACTGGCTTGAGCTTATGGAAACTTTGTGTGGAAAAAGTGAGGCAGCCTCAGGCTGGATCAATATCTGGGCCTGGCCCAGTCCCAGTGTTCTGGCTGGGCACTGAGTGGGCGGGCCAAGCTCCTGGTCCTCAAGTCAAGGCCTTTCATTATGATTCTCTGCCCCTAGGGTCCAGATTAGAATGAGGTTTAGGTAGGGCTCTCACAGGATTCTTTGCAAGTACAAGCTGTCACCTCTTATTGATTGACTCTCTCCTGCTGCACCCTTCAGTGGCTGGCAGATATCCTGCAGTTGAGAAGTGCCTGTGATGGGTGACTCTTCCATCTCCACCATGCACAACCTCCTCTTCCCCTGAAACTTATGGAACAAAATCCATATTTCCAAACCTTATAGGCAGGAAAAAGTGTGCACACACAAAAGTGCAGGAGCATTCTCTCTTATAAGATCACATATATGTGCCCATGAACATAGTAGCAGATGTGCTTATAGCCAGTCTATTCTGGCTGTACAGGCTGGACTAGGGCCTCCTGTTGACTTCTAGGTCCAGAGAAGACCTGTGGGTGAGCAAGGTCCAGCTGACTAGAGAGGAGAGCCTGCAACATCAGGTTGGGGTATCCTGACTAGGGAAGCACAGCCTCCCAGGCCTGAGCACCATGCAGCTGTGACTTAAGCTCTCTACAGTGCAATGGACCTCTGGAGACTCTCAGTGCTCAAAAAAAAAAAAAAGAACGCTTGCTGGTTGAAACTGAAAATCATTTCACAAATGACAACGGAACTTATCATCTGGTAAACAGAAAGGTGATTCTGCCCTTGAAAATGGAACTGGAAGTGTATGTATTGGTTACACAAAAGGAAATATTAGGAGGTCTGTGAGTACTTAGGTAGGTAGGTAAGTAGATAGGTAGGTAGGAAGGCAGGTAGATATATAGATAAGTAGGTATAAAAATTAATAAAGAGATAGATAAATAGATAGGTAAATGACAGATATATAGATAAATAGACAGACAGACAGACAGTCAGACAGTCAGACAGTTAGACAGACAGTTACCTATATAGCTAGTTTGTTGTTATCATGCTGTGGGAGTGAGAAACTTGCAGAGAAAGTCTGATGGCACCTTGAGAATTTTTATCAGGCACCCTAAGTAACCTTGTTTTGAATTGGTCTAGGAGGAATTGGTGAGCGGAGGGGATATGGTTCAGGAATCCTGGTGGGACATGAGATAAATGATCATTGTGCTTTGTGTCTAGGTGCCTGTCATCTTGGGTCCACTTGTGAAAGGTGTCCTGAGAAGACTGCTCTCACATCCTGCTTGCACCAGGATAGCACCCTCTAATGGGAGGCCATCTCTGTTGTGGGAATGTCTGTTGTAGGCTTGTTAACTGAATGAGAAAGGTTGATTTAGAACCTTGCACCTCAGAAACTTTGGGGGCTGAACAATCACTTGGGCATTGTGCTATCAAATAATAAGTGAGAAAATTTGAATACAGTGTATGGAATACATGGAATGATATTACAGATATTATTCTGTATTTTAAACATGACTTATCCTAGATAAATTTATGACAACTGTGAGTCATCCTGGATGCTGAAAGGCATCTTTAAATGACTAAAAATACCCACTACAATATAATTATTGTACAATAATATTTTAAGTATTGTTTGGAGAATAAGGACAAAACAATAGTCTCCATATAGTACAGATGCCAGTTGCATTTCAAATACTTTCATATGTGTGTGACTAAGTGCATAGATTGAGAACACAGATGCAGTTGGACTTGTGAATATAGCACATATGGCTTAAACAATTTTTTCCTCTCACAATTTACATGTGACAAGATGTAACCTCTCTTGCAACAAGAGAGGTTATCAGAGTATAAAAATTTTCATAATGTTTTGAGCAAATATCCCCTGACAATGGTTTCTTCAGAGAATACATATCCAGTCATAGAATCCTCAGTTCTAGTTCTCTAGGGGGTCTTAATGTTTCCCTTATGACCTTAGTGACAAGACATTCCCAAGTTACTGAAGGGATAGCATACCATTTGGAATGGATATCCTGGGACATCACATGATGTTTTTAAACCTGACAGCAACAATCTGAGCACTGATCTAACTTTTATCTTTCAGATTGCCACTTGAAATGGAGCAGGTCCATCTTTGTTGCCCATGCCGGTGCTGCTGATGAACAGCTTGTGGAGAACATAGAAAGAAAGATTGCAAAATAATTTGTAAGAAAAAAAATTTCTGATTGCTGGGAAGCACATCTCTGAGTCTCAGAACACATGAGTACTCTGGACTGTGAAGACATTTGCACCTGATATGGTATTTTCTGTACCTACTTTCAATTCTCAATGTAATCTTTTGCCTGAGCAATTATGTTACCTTTTTGCTCTTCCTTATCCTCCCAACACATTATCTCTCTCAAAAATGGGACCAATGATCTTCCCACATATGGACAAAGTAGGTTTTCTACCTAAATGACCAGGCATAGACCCAAAAGTGATTCTTTTTTTTAACAAGGGACCCTAGTCCACACTGGTTGGAGGCCCATAGTCAAAGTTTAGAAAAAGAGCATAGAACCTGTGCCATCTGATGCCAGGTAAGTCCATAGGAATATAATAATGTCGACATTTCTGTCTCAATCTAGGTAGCTGAACAAACTAGAAATAACCTAGCCAGCAACAGGCATCCAAAACATTGGGGAAGAGAAATAAGTTGGTGCCTGCTTTCTCTAAGAATGAACACAAACTAAAAAGATAAAAAACTCTGAATAAGAACTGGAAACTTAGGATAACTGCTGTAAAGTGTCTCCACTGTATAAAATACCCAGGACCTTTACCTTTGACAGAATTGTATATGGCATCGTCACACTGCCTGAAGGAGATTCTTTCAATAGGGCATCAGAGTTTTCCTTTCTTACATGGGGTTCACTTTTCTGAGTGTTAACTTACTACTCACTACATTGAACAGAATTGCAGGACTTTCCTAGGACTAGCATTTCCCTAGACCTCATTTGCCAAGTGAGGCCTTGAGCACTTATTACACCTTACGTGGTCTTTATATATTCCTAGTCCTTCCAAGTTGCTTTGAGTCTTTTCTCCTTAAAGGGCCGTCAGATTAAGGGAGCCTTATACCACTAATTCAGCATAAAAGTGCATCTAACATTCCCTGTCTTCCCAATAGGATTGTGGCTCTATTGTCTACCTCCACCCACAAAATGGATTTTAGACCTTCTATTTCTGTGAAAGGGGAACTTCAAAATCAAAGTCTATTGAAAAGGCTCTCAAAGTAGCCCCTGTGTCAAAGGGCTGTTTTAAACCTCCATCTTCTACACTAGGGGACTTCAAGTCCCCTAGCAAATGAAGATGTACCAGATGATCTCTTCTGCCCATGCCTCACAAACACCTCTATTAACTAAATTTTCTTTAAATCCTTCACAAGATTAGAATTGTCACTGCCCTTCTATACTTAAGAAGGAAGGAGATATCAGGGGCAGGCCTGCTTATGCACTGAAAATCTAAAATCAACCATAGGACTAAAATCAGCAACAGGCTTGACATACATGTTCTTGGGTCTCTGTGGAAAAGCACACAAACAGATTGTTATTAGCTTTTGTAAACAAGAAGCTTTGGTAGAAAGTTACCAAGTCTTTGTTATAGAACTTGTAAATAGGTAGCCATTTTGGATAGTACCAACTTAGATAAAAAGAACCAGAGTGGTGGAGTCAGAGAGCTGAGTAGAAAACGGAAGTTGAATAGAGTCCACAGGGGGAGTTGGGGAACGAACCTTCTCCATTGGCATTAGTCTCAACCCTGGCATCCCACATAGCAGCAGGAGGCACTGCACTACACACATGGCACTCCATAGGTGGCTCTGTGCATCCATGAGGCCTTCAGTTTCCCTGGATTGAGCCCATAGTGTGGTGGGAGATGAAAAGAAGGGCCCCCACAAAAACCTTGGTCTACTTACCCTGTCACACAGGTTTGTATCTCAGATATCCATCAATATGTATTCTGGTTGATGCTGCTTCACAAAGTCATCCAACCATCTGTTGTGCACAAAGGCCCAGATGGTCTTGCTGCCCACTTGCAAAATCTCACCTGCATTCCAGCTAGCACAATGAGCTGAGGACTAGGACATATCTAAACAAGAAGTGAATATTTCATCTCGACATGCCCCCTTGAAAACCAAGCTCTGGCCTCGGGTCCACAATTTTAAGAACCTACAAAATAAGCACCTCAGGGCAACTGACCAGAATGCCTCACAAACATTATGAGCTAATTGAAGCTCCCTCAGAATCTCTGCCCTCTCTCAAACACGCCACCTCAATCACACCCCAATCATTCACAAACTGCCATGGAGTATTCTGTGGACATTTCGATCTTCTTCCTGCCTCTAAAGTCCCCAAATCACTCTCACCATGGATCATTCTTTCTGTATCCTAGCACACACTCAAATATCTACCTCATCAAAAGTTAAGCACACATGCAACTCAGAGCTCTCTGAAGGAATTCTGGTGGATCCCAGGAGACAGGCACCTAGACACAAAGCACAATGAGCATTTATCTCATATTCCACCAGGATCCCTGCTGCATATCGCCTTCACTCACCAGTTTCTCCTAGAGAAATTCACACCAAGGTCCCTTAGCTGCCTGATAAAAATTCTCAAAGTGCCATCAAACTTTCTCTGCAAGTTTCTCAATCCCACAACATGATAACAACTAGCTGGATATATATGTAAGTGTCTGTCTGTCTGTCTGTCTGTCTGTCTCTCTGTCTAACTGTCTGTCTTTCTATTTATCTATTATCTGTCATTTATGTATTTATCTATTTCTTTATTTTTTATACATACTTATCTATATATCTACCTGCCTTCTTACCTACCTATCTACTTAACTACCTACCTATGTACTTACACACCTCCTAATATCTCCTTTTGTGTCACCAATACATACACTTCCTGTTATATTTTCTAGGGCAGAATCACCTTTCTGTTTACCACATGATAAGTTCCATTGTCATTTGTGAAATGATTTTCAGTATCAACCAACAAGCCTTTTTTTGAGCACTGAGAGTCTCCAGAGGTCCATTGCACTGAAGAGAGCTTAAGTCACAGCTGCATGGTGCTCAGGCCTGGGAGGCTGTGCTTCCCTAGTCAGGATACCCAATGTGGCAGGTCCTCCTCTCTGGTCAGCTGAAACATGCTCACCCACAGGTCTCCTCTGGACCTAGAAGTCAACAGGAAGCCCTAGTCCATCTTGTACAGCCAAAATAAACTGGCTACAAGCATGTCTGCCACTATGTTGACAGGCACATATATGTGAGCTTGCAAGAGAGAATGCTCCTGCACTTTTGTGTGTGCATGCTTTCTAATGCCTATAAGGTTTGGAAATATGGATTTTTGTCCATAAGAGTCAAGGAAAGTGGAGGTTGTGCATTATGGAGATGGAAGCGACAGGCATCACAGGAGCTTCTCAACTGCAGGACATCTGCCAGCCAGTGAAGGGTGCTGCAAGAGAGAGTCAAGCAACAAGCGGTGTCAGCTTGTACTTGCAAAGAATCCTGTGAGAGCCCTACCTAAACCTCATAATGACCTGGACCCTAGGGGCAGAGCATCAGAATCAAAGGCCTGGACTTGAGGGCCAGGAGATGGGGCAACCCACTCTGTGTCCACCCAGAACAGTGGGACTGGGCTAGGCCCAGAGATTGATTCAGCCTGAGGTTGCCTGATTTTTCCCACACAAAGGTTCCCTAAGCCCAAGCCAGTTCTCTTTTTTGAAGAGTCAGACTCCTCTGTGCATTTTTACACTCTAACAAGATGCAAGGACTTGGCACCCAGACAGAAAGCTCTCCCAGGATGATCCTCAGCTCATAGGGCAGCCAGGTGGTAGAATCAGGGCTCAGGGAATGGGCAAATGTTAACAGAGAACACAGGTGTTTTGGGTGGGAAACTAACATTCTCAATTGGCATTAGTCCCAACATTGGCTATCCACTTAGCTGCAGGAGGCACTGCACTGAAGTCAGAGAAATGGGTAGCTGCTCTATGTGTTCCTGAGACCTTCAGTTTCCAACCGAAAAGAGGCCCTTCCCACCCCCTGAAAAATTTTGTCTACACACCCGTCACACAGGTTGGTATCTCAAACACCCCTCAATTTGACTTTGGATAGATGATGCTCCACAAATTCAACCAGTCATCTGTCCACCTCAGAGCCCAAAAGTGGCCGACCGCCCACATTCACTGTCTGACCTGCTGGCTATTTAACATGCTGAGCTGAGCACAAGAACATATAAAAAAAAGAAATGAATATTAGATTTCAACCTGCCCACTTGGAAACCAAGCTCTGGCCTCAGGCCCCCAGTTCTAGGCACCTAGTAAGGAAGCATCTCCAGGCAACTGATCAGGAAACCAGACAACCATTATGAGCTAATTCTAGCTCCTCTCTCCTCTCTTTAACCCTCCACGCCACTGCCACCACACCCCAAGCATGCACCAAACACCATGTACCACTCAGGGGAAAATGTGTTCTCCTTCTTTTCTGTCAAGATCTTAGGTGATAGCTGGTAGAAAACCACCCCACTAACAACTACCAGGAGAGAATCCTTACATGGATTTCTGCTTCTCCATTCCTATTTAGCTTCCTCCAGGTATCTGCTCTGAATCATAAAAGACACCTACCTGCGTGACTCCATCCACATGGGTATTACCTAAAGCTGACAGCCAGTTCTCTCCATGTGGATGCAGACTCTCTATGGTCTCTGGCCACACTCTCTCACTTCCAAGGTCAAGGCACAAAGCCAATAAGGCCCTTGTAGGATGATCCTCTTCTGGTAAGGCACCCTTGTGGTGGAGTCAGAGAGCTCAGGAGACAGGGGAAGTTGAACAGAGGCCACAGTGGGAGTTGGGGAACCAACCTTCTCCATTGGCATTAGTCTCAACACTGGCATCCCACATAGCAGCACCAGGCACTGCACTGGACACATGGCACTCTTTAAGCTCCTCTGTGCATACACAAGGCCTTCAGTTTGATTGAGTCCAGAGTGTGGTGGCTGGAGATGAAAAGAGCGGCCCCCACAAAAACCTTGGTCTACTTACCCAGTCACACAGGTTGGTATCTCAGGTATCCATCAATGAGTTCTGGTAGATGCTGCCTCAAAAGTCATCCAATCATCTGTTGTGCACAAAGGCCCAGATGATCTTGCTGCCCAATTCCAAAATCTCACCAGCATTCCAGGTAGCATGATGAGCTGAGGACAAGGACATATCTAAACAAGAAGTGACTATTTCATCTTGACATGCCCTCTTGTAAACCAAGCTCTGGCCTCGGGCACACAATTGTAAACTCCTACAAAATAAGTATCTCCAGGCATCTGACCAGGACACCTGGCAACAATAATGAACTAATTCAAGCTCCCTCAGAATCTCTGTCCTCTCTCAAACAATCCACCCCACCTCCATCACACCCCAGCCATTCACAAACTGCCATGGAGCACTCTGTGGATATTTCTATCTTCTTCCTGCCTCTAAAGTCCCCAAGTCACTCTCACCATTGATCCTTCTTTCTGTATCCTAACACACACTCAACTATCTTCCTGATCAAAAGATAGGCATTCATGAAACTCAGAGCTCTCTGAAGAAATTCAAGTAGATCCAATTTGACAGGCACCTAGACACAAAGCACAATGAGCATTTATCTCATGTCCCACCAGGATCCCTGCAGAATATGCCCTCATCACCAATTCCTCCTAGACCGATTCACACCAAGGTCCCTTCGGCTGCCTGATAAAAATTTGCAAGGTGCCATCAAACATACTCTGCAAGTTGCTCACTCCCACAGCCTGATAACAACTAGCTGGCTATATATGTAAATGTCTGTCTGACTGTCATTCTCTCTTTCTATTCATCCATATATCTGTCATTTATCTATCAATTTATCTATCTCTTTATTTATATTTTATACCTTCTTATCTATATATCTACCTACCTTCCTACCTACCTACTTACCTACCTACCTATGTACTTACAAACCTTCTAATATCTCCTTTTGTGTCACCAATACATACACTTCCTGTTATATTTTCTAGGGCAGAATCACCTTTCTGTTTACCAGATGATAAGTTCCATTTTCATTTGTGAAATGATTTTTAGTATCAACCAACAAGCCTTCTTTTTTGAGAACTGAGAGTCTGCAGAGGTCCATTGCTCTGTAGAGAGCTTAAGTCAAAGCTGCATGGTGCTCAGACCTGGGAGGCTGTGCTTCCCTAGTCAGGATACCCAAACCTGATGTTGTAGGCCTTCCTCTCTGGTAAGCTGAACCTTGTTTACCCACAGTTTTCCCTTTGGTCTAGTAGTCCACAGGAGGTCTTAGTCCATCTTGTACATCCAGAATAAACTGGCTGCAAGCATGTCTGCCACTATGTTCACGGGCACATATATGTGAACTTACAAGAGAGAATGCTTCTGCACTTTTGTGTGTGCATGCATTCTCCTGACTATAAGGTTTGGAAATATGGATTTTTCTCCATAAGTGTCAAGGAAAGTAGAGGATTTGCATGGTAAAAATGGAAGTGTCATCAATCACAGGAGCTTCTCAACTGCAGGATAGCTGCCAGGCACTGAATGTTGCAGCAGGAGAGAGTCAAGCACTAAGAGGTGTCAGCCTGTACTTGCAAAGGATCCTGTGAGAGCCCTACATAAACCTCATTCTAACCTGGACCCTAGGGGCTGAGCATCAGAATCAAAGGCCTGGACTTGAGGACCAGGAGCTGGGCCCTCCCACTCAGTGCCCAGCCAGAACACTGGGACTGGGCCAGGCAGATTGATGGATCCAGACTGAGGCTGACTGGTTTTCCCCCACAAACGTTCCCTAAGCTCAAGCCAGTTCTCTATTTTGAAGAGCCAGACTCCTCTGCTCATGGTTACACTCTCACAAGATGCCAGGTAAAGGCACTCAGAGAGAAAACTCTCCCAGGATGGTCCTCAGCTCATAGGGCAGCCAGATGTTAGAATCAGGGCTCAGGGAACAGGGTAATGTGAACTGAGGACACAGGGGTTTGGGATGGGAAACTAACCTTCTCAATTGGCATTAGTCCCAACATTGGCTATCCATTTAGCTATGTGAGGCACTGCACTGGAGCCAGAGAAATGAGTTCTATATGTTCCTGAGTGCTTCAATTTCCTACTGAAAAGAAGCCCCAGCCCAACCCAAGAAAAATTTTGTTTGCACACCCAGGCACACAGGTTGGTATCTCAAATACCTCTCAATTTGACTTCGGGTAGATGCTGCTCCTCAAAGTCATCCAGTCACCTGTCCACCTCAGAGCCCCATAGTGGCTGGCCGCCCATATTCACAATTTGACCTGCAAGCTATCGAATGTGCTGATCTAAGGACAAGAACATATCAAAAGAAGAAATGAATATTAGATTTCAATCTGCCCACTTGGAAACCAAGCTCTGGCCTCAGGCCCCCAGTTCTAAGCAGCTACTAGGAAGCATCTCAATGAAACTGACCAGGAAACCAGGCAACCATTATGAGCTAATTCCAGCTCCCTCACAATCTCTCTCCTCCCTTTAACCCTCCACACCACTGCCAGCACACCCCAGGCATTCACCAAACACCATGTACCACTCAGGGGAAAATGTGTTCCCCTTCCTTTCCATCAAGAGCTTAAGTGATAGCTGGTAGAAAAAGACCCCACTAACAACCAACAGGAGAGAAGCCTTACACGGATTTCTGCTTCTCCATTCCTATAAATCTTTCTGCAGGTATCTGCTCTGAATCATACCAGACACCTACCAGCCTGACTCCATCCACATGGGTATTTCCTAAAGCCAACAGCCAGTTCTCTTGTGAATGCAGAGTCTATGGTTTCTGGCCACACTCTCTCACATCCCAGGTGAAGTCACAAATCCAAGAAGGCCCTCATAAGATGATCTTCATCTGGTAAGGCACATGTGTGGTGGAGTCAGAGGGCTCAGGAGACAGGGGAAGTTGAACAGAGACCAAAGGGTGAGTTGGGAACCAACCATCTCCATTGGCATTAGTCTCAACACTGGCATCCCACATAGCAGCAGGAGAAACTGCACTGGACACATGGCACTCTGTGAGCTGCTCTGTGCATACACAAGGCCTTCAGTTTCCTTGGATTGACCACAGTTTCCCTGGATTGAGCCACTCTTAGAGTGTTTTGGGAGATGAAAAGAAGGGCCCACACAAATTCCTTGGTCTACTTACCTAGTCACACAGGTTTGTTTCTCAGTTATCCATCAATGAGTTCTGGTAGATGCTGCCTCACAAAGTCATCCCATCATCTGTTGACCACAAAGGCCCAGAAGGTCTTGCTGCCATCTTCCAAAATCTCACATGCATTCCAGCTAGCACAATGAGCTGAGGACAAGGACATATCTAAACAAGAAGTGAGTATATCATCTCCACATTACCCCTTGAAAACCAAGCTCTGGCCTTGGGCCCCCAATTCTAAGCACCTACAAAATAAGCATATTCGGGCAACTGCCCAGGATACCTGGCAACAATTATGAGTTAATTCAAGCTCCCTCAGAATCTCTCTCTTCTCTCAAACCCTCCACCCCACCTCCATCACACCCCAGCCACTCACCAACTGCCATGGAGCACTCTGTGGACACTTTGATCTTCTTGCTGCCTCTAAAGTCCCCAAGTCACTCTCACCATGGATTCTTCTTTCTATATCCTAGCACACAACCACATACCTACCTGTGTAGGGACTAGGCACACATGCAACTCAGAGCTCTCTGAACGGATTCAAGTGGACTCAAGATGACAGGCAAATACGTACAAAGCACAATGAGTATGTTTCACCTGTCTCACCAGTATCCATGAAGCACAATTCCTCACCAACTCCTCCTAGACATATTCACACCAATGTCTTCTGAGTGCACATTGGAAATACTCAAGGTGTCTTCAAACTTTCTCTCCAAGAGATCACTAACACAGCATGATCTATCTATCATCTATCTATCCTTCAATCTATCTGTCTGTCTGTCTGTCTGTCTACCTATCTATCTAACTGGCAATCTATCTATCATTTACCTTTTTCTACCTACCTACATAACTACATATCTAGCTACCTACCAACCCTCCTACCTACTTACATACCTCCTATCTTTCTATCTATCTAGCTCTATCTATCTAGCTCTATCTATCTATCTATCTATCTATCTATCTATCTATCTATCTTTTTCTACCTACCTAAATACCTACCTACCTCCTTCTATCTCTTTTTGGCTTGCCAATGTATACACGTCCAGGTACATTTTCTAGGACAGAAGCACCACTTTATTTACTAGATAATGAATGCCATAGTCATTTCTGAAGTGCTTTTCACTATCCACCTGCAAGCCTTCCTTTCCTGAGCACTGAGAGTCTCCAGAGGTCCTCTCCTGCTCTGTCGAGAGCTTAAGTCACAGCTGATGTAAGTAGACCCATCTAACAACCACCAGGAGAGAAGTCTGACATTGCTTTCCACTTCTCCCTCCCTCCCCAGTTCCTGTAGGCATCTGCTCTCATACAAGCAAGACAGCTCTTTCTATCCAGGCAGGCCTGCTCTGAGTTCTCAGAGGTGCAAGGCCCACCACCCCAAACAAGGAAGAATCCTGTCACCCTCTATATTATTTATTACTAAACAATTGTCTCATATTTTTACCAAGACAGAATGGTACCCTCAGGAACAATTTCCCTGTTGTCCACATTATGTTTTTCTACACCTTGTGCCAACCTGTGCTATGGCCTGGTCACATATACCACCTTAAGGGTTTCCACTACACTGAACCTAACCTTCACAGACCAAGCTGTGCTCAACACCATAAGAAATGATAAATAAATAAATGTAAAAATGAATAATTCTGAATATTGATTCAGACTTCGCCATCAAGGATCAATATCCGTCATCAATAGTCTTTATGTATAGGTTGAGGTTGACCTTATTCATTATTATTACTACTATTATTTATTTTTATTCAGTTTTTTGACTGCAATGATGATTTTTCTTGATCATGGTAATGTTTTGTGAGTCACTGAGGTATGACATCATGAGTCTGACATAATCTGTGTTACATCATGTGCATAACATCATGGGTTTTACATTATGGGTATGATATCATGTATATGACATCATGAGTGTCACAGTGTGAAATCATGCATGTGTCATCAAGTGTATGATACTATGAGTATTACATGGGTATGACTTCATGGGTATGAAATCGTAGGTCATGAGTGTGACATCACAAGTGTGACATCTCGAGTATGAAATCACAAGTGTGACATTGTAAGGGTAACTTTAAGGGCATGACAATGTTTTGAGCCCCTCTGTGTCCACTTTGCCCACGAAAAAACACGTGAGGCAGTGTTCGGGTGGTTACTACAGCGAGGCTTTAATTCTTGTATAAGCAGAAGTGGAAAGACAGAAAGACCAGAAAAGTCACTGCTTATATACACCCTAGAGTGACGTGTTCACTTCTGATTGGCTGTTCACTCATTACCTACAATACGCCCCAGGATGGGCGGTGACTTTGGCACGCTTTTTGCCTTTTGCACCTGCACAGTCAGTTGTTTACTTGTGGAGACACGGGATGTCAGCGCCATCTTGCAATGGCGGAATGTATCACCACTAACCGCGGCATCCTACATGACATCATGAGTTTTTCATCATGGGTATACGGGTTTGACATCACTGTTGTGAAATCATGGGTATGATATCATGACTATGACATCATGGGTATGACATCATGGGCATAACATTATGGGTATGAAATGATGGGTATGACATCATGAGAGTGAAATTACAGGTATATCATCATTTTGTATGACATCATGGGTATGATGTGGGTACAACCTCACAGATGTGACATCATGGGTGTGGCAACACAGTTATGACATCATGTGGTGATTCTGGGAAGGTGGTTGTCTTCTACACTTAACATAGAAAGACAAAATATACACATCTATAGCAGGTGATCAGTTAGTGAGTCATGGCACCAATATTATATATTATTGATATGAAGATGTAACTGTTAATATCACAGTATATATGATATAACATATATAATTTATAATATATAATGAAATATATAATATAATGTATATTAATATTATATATATATATATAATATATATAATGTATATTAATATTATAATATAGAATACCAATATACTAAAATATGTAATATATAAATTAATATAGTATATCAATATAATAATATAGTATACAATATAATATTCACAATTAATATCTTAATAAATATAATACAACATATTAATATAATATAATAACATATTAATATAATTATTTTATATTGTATTATATATAACATTTTATAAATAATATAAATATATAATATAGTGTAATATTATTTCTATGATACATTTTAACCAAATGTTTTTGTCAAATGTTCTAAATTTTTTCAAAAATTTTTTCTCTATTTACATTAATGTTATCACTAATTTTAAAAATAATGCCTTCAAATTTATTAAAATTTTTCCATTGACTTTTTCCCTATTTTTTCCTAAAGAGTCTTCACTTTTACAATGAATTTTCTATGTCAATCAATTGTGAATTTTTTAGACATTTCTCTATAAACAGATTCACTATTTTCATACTTTCTTCATTTTATTTTATTTTATTTTATTTTTTATTAGATATTTTATTTACACTTCAGATGCCATCCCCTTTTCCCATTCCCCTCCTTAGAAAACCCCTATCCCATGCCCCCTTTTTCCATTTTGCATTTATACATTTTTTTAAAAATGTTAATCATAGGCTTATAAGTTTGGTATTGTTCAATCAGAGGTGTAACCTACTACCCAACCTAGATATGTCAACTATCTTTCACTGGTAGGGATACATGAACATCTGCCTCCCTGTCTCCCCCCTCTTTCTCTCTTTCATCACCTAGCTTCTGCTCTCCTTCTTCTCCTCCTCTTCTTACTCCTCATCTTCCTCTCAGTACTCCTTCCACCTTAGCTCCTTTTACATATCACCCTTCCAGTTAAAAGGAAACTTTTCTCTCAAAATACAATTAGAGCATAATTATGCCAATTTGTACCAGTGAGGTACAAGATAGTCCTAATACGCAGTCCATCATTTTGTTGACTAACCAGAACTTCTGTCATCTATCCTAACTAAAACATTTAGTTCTGAACCTGGATTCAGGATGAATGTCAGCTGACGACCATCCACTCAAATATTTTCTCTTATGGTAAATAGCCAGGATTGGCTATGAAGCTATAAGTTGTAATCCAGAATGACTGAGTTAACTATAATTGTGGGAAACACGAAGCATAGCTTCTGAAACTTAGCCAATTTATAGAGACCTCTGAACACCTGGACACTTCCTTTACTTCAAAACGTTGGAGCATCTGTTGTTCCATCTTCTGGCCCAGGATCATCTGTCAGATCTTAGTGTTCCAGAATTATTAAGGGCTGATTACTCTGCCTAGGCAGATATAATCAGTCGACTATTCTGCAAGTGTGTCCTTTTCTGGACAGTAATTTGTCTGTAGATGGGGAGAGGCAAATCTTGTCTAGTGGCTGTCTCACCACAATTGGAGTACCACCAAAGATGCCAAATTTCTTCTTAGAATTCAATATGGGAAGCTTTCAGGAGCAGACAGGTCTCTAATCAAAATGAATATTAATACAGAAATGTTTGTCACTTCAATTCTCTGGATTTCTGATGTTTTGAAAACCAACTATTCATGTAAGGTAATCTGGACTGTTGTCTGTTAACTCCACTCAGCTATCTAAATAAAACATAGGAAACACCCTAACAATAAACTCCAAGCCATGAATTTGCTATAGTCCCTTAACTCACAGGCTGTCTATCTCAAATCAGTTAAAAAGTTAAAGAAGGACTGGGTCTAAGCCTTGTATTCTTAAATGTGTTATACTGCTACAATTCCTATGAGAGTAACAATATTAACCTCGCTTTTATATCAATAAGAACCTGGTACCAATGAAAACCTTAAAATTTGTAATCAAAGTAAATTGGTGCCATTTAAGAATTTATATCTTCATCTTGATAATAATTGTACAGATTTCTACTAATAGGTAATGGCCATGCAATAAATCCTAGCTAATCCTCTCTATTCCCACAAAGCCACTACTTTTCCCTAGAAAGCCAGCCCAACATTTACACCTTAGTCTCCAAGCCCAGGGAATAGGGGCGCTGACTCTTCATTAGCTTCTTCAAGCTGATGATGGGCATTGAGATATTAGAAGAGGAGTGGGGGGAAGGGCAAATTGACAAGCCTCTGATGCTGTGTCTTCACTGCCTCCAGATGGAATTCCCAGACCTCAGAGGTTTGAGCAGGTCTGCCCAGCTTGCTTGTTGAGTAGATACACCAAGGCTGATCATTCTGTAATATACAATTCTCAAAACAAATTTTAGGATCAAGATAGTTTTTTTAAGAGGACTGACATTTTAGTAAGGATGTTGGTTCTAACCACTTTTATTTTTTTCCCTCTTTTATTGGATATAATATTTACATTTCATTTACAGTTTCATCCATAGTTACATTCATTTACAGTTTCAATATTTGCATACATTTTTCTATATCTCTCTACATATAAACCAAAATTCTCTACAAATGTTTTATGTTTTTAACAACTTTTTATATGTACCTTAATTTTTATCACTAATTTTTAATACAAACCTTTAATTTTTTCAAAATTTATTTCCATGCAAATATTCAATTTTTCTGTAATTTTTCTTAAACCATCTTCAGTTTTTTAATGCATTTTTCCATGTAAATCTTAATTTTGTATTTTTCTTCACATTGTTTGTTAATAGAATTTTTCCTCATATAATACATAATGATTATACTTTTATAAATTATATATTATAGTCTGAAGAAATAATATTTCACATGTATATACATATGTGAAACAACATATATGCTTGTCTGTTTGTTTTAGGTGAGTCTCATCCTCTATCGATTGTTTTGATATCTAATCAATAAAACATGACATCCATGAATAGTATTTCTTCCAAGCACACATTGGAATACACCCGTGATATAAAATAGTCTATTGTTGGAATACACACATTATATAACGTAGTTTATAATCAGAATATTCATTAATTCTTTCAATTTCACTCAAATTTAGAATGTTAATTTCTAAATGTGGTTTTAAATAATATTTATTTAATTTCAAATAATCTTAAATAATATCAAATAACTACAATTTTAAACAATTTTAAATAATTTTAAATAATTATAAATGAGAATATGAAATAATTCCCATTATTTTTGAGTAACTTTTATTTAGGACATTAATTTCAAAATGTATTTTATGTATGAGATTTAAATATTTTAAAATAAATTTAATAATATTAAATAGTATTTGAATAATTATAAATAATTTTCATTTAGGACATTAATTTCTAAATGTATTATTTGTATAAGATTTAAATCATTTAAAAAAATTATAAAAATTATTAAATAATTTTGAAATAATTTTAATATTTTAAAGTATTCTAAATAGTTTTAATTTAAGAAATCAATTTCAAAATGAATTTTTAAATAATTTGTAAATAATTTAAAGTATTTTAAATAGTTAACATTTACAATGATAATTTTCAAATTGGTATTAAATAAATTTATCTACAATTTTTAATAATTTTATATAATTCTAAATAATTTTAATTAATTTTAATTTATGACATTTATTTACAAATGAATTTTTAAAAATAATTTTAAATAATTTTAAATAATTTTGAATTAGGACATTACCTTCTAAATAAATTTTTAAATTATTTCTTAATAATTTTTAAATCATTTTAAATCATTTTTAGATTTATCTTCTGCCATCACTCATAATGTCACAAAGGGTCATCTTTTTAACTTTTCACATTGTTTTTCATCAGATAGAAGATCTGAAGAAGACATATTTCACGTTTATTGATAATAAATTTATTAGTCCTAAAATATAAACTGATTATAGTTTCATGAATTATATATTATACATTATACTCTGAGGAAATAATATTGCTGATAGATAGATAGATAGATAGATAGATAGATAGATAGATAGATAGATAGATGAAACAAAATACATGCATATCAATTTGCATTAGGAAAATAGCCCCAAACTTCAAAATTTATATATATATATAAATTATATATAACATTAATTTGTATAATGCATTTTGTATACATTATAAATAAAGTATATAAAATATACATACAAATATACACATATATATTAATTATATATAAATATATATTATAAATATATATAAGATTTATTATACATATAATTAGTATATATAATATATATTAATTACAGTTTTCACTCAAATTTCTTGAAAATAGATTCCTTAAGACTATAATACGTATGGATTACAATGTTATATATTTATTATATATTATATATTATATATTTATTATATATTTCATATTATATATTTAGTATATATTATATATTATTTATCATATATTATATATTATATTATATATAATATATTATATATTATATATTATATATTATATATTATATATTATATATTATATATTATATATTATATATTATATATTATATATTATATATTATATATTATATATTATATATTATATATTATATATTATATATTATATATTATATATTATATATTATATATTATATATTAATTATATATCACATATTACATATTACATATTACATATTACATACTACATACTACGTATTATGTATTATGTATTATGTATTATGTATTATGTATTATGTATTATGTATTATGTATTATGTATTATGTATTATGTATTATGTATTATGTATTATGTATTATATATTATATATTATATATTATTTATTATATATTTATTATATATTTATTATATATTATTATATAGTATATATTATATAGTATAATATATTATATACTATATATTATATATCATATATTATACATTTATTATATATTTATTATATATTATAATATATTTATTATATATTTATTATATATTATTATATATTATTATATATTATATATTTATTATATATTATATATTATATATTATATATTATATATTATATATTAATTATATATCACATATTACATATTACATATTACATATTACATATTACATACTACATACTACGTATTATGTATTATGTATTATGTATTATGTATTATGTATTATGTATTATGTATTATATTATATATTATATATTATATATTATATATTATATATTATAAATTATATATTATATATTATATATTATATATTATATATTATATATTATATATTATATATTATATATTATATATTATATATTATATATTATATATTATATATTATATATTATATATTAATTAATTATATATTATATATTAATTATATATTATATATTATATATTATATATTATATATTAATTATATAGTTATATATTATATATTATATATTATATCACACTCTTTCTAGATTTTCCCCAATAAGTTTCATTGTCATTTGTGAAATTATATTCAGTATCAACCAGCAAGCCTTCTTTTTTGAGCACTGACAGTCTCCAGAGGTCGATGGCACTGTAGAAAGCTTACTTCACAGCTGCATGTTGCTCAGGCCTGGGAGGCTGTGCTTACCTTGTCAATATATCCAAACCTGATGTTGCAGGCCCTCCTCTCTGGTCAGCTGAAACCTGCTCACACACAGGTCTCTTCTGGACCTAGAAGTCAACAGGAAGCCTTGGTCCAGCCTGTACAGCCAGAATAGACTGGCTACAAGCACGTCTGCCACTATGTTCACTGGCACATATATGTGATCTTTCAGGAGAGAATGCTCCTGCACTTTTGGTATGCATGCTTTCTTCTTCCTATAAGGTTTGGAAATATGGATTTTGGTCCATAAGTGTCAGGGGAAGAGGAGGTTTTGCATGGTGGAGATGGAGGAATCACCCATCACAGGTGCTTCTCAACTGCAGGACATCTACCAGCCACCGAAGGGTGCAGCAAGAGAGAGTCAAGCAATAAGAGGTGTCAGCTTGTACTTGCAAATGATCCTGTGAGAGCCCTACCTAAACCTCATTCTAACCTAGACCCTTGGGGCAGTGCATCAGAATAAAAGGCCTGTACTTGAGGACCAGGAGCTTGGCCCCCACTCAGTGCCCAGCCAGAACTCTGGGACTGGGCCAGGCCCAGAGATTTATCCAGCCTGAGGCTGACTGATGTTTCTCTCACAAAGGTCCCCTGAGCTCAAGCCAGGTCTCTTTTTTTAAGAGGCAGACTCCTCTGTCCATGGTTACACACACACAAGATGCAAGGACTTGGCACCCATACAGAAAGCTCTCCCAGGATGATCCTCAGCTCATAGGGCAGCCAGGTGGTAGAATCGGGGATCAGGGAACAGGGTAATGTGAACAGAGGCCACAGGGGTTTGGGGTGGGAAACTAACCTTCTCAATTTGCATTAGTCCCAACATTGGCTATCCACTTAACTGCAGGAAGCACTGCACTGGAGCCAGAGAAATGAGTAGCTGCTCTATGTGGTCCTGAGGCCTTCATTTTCCAACCAAAAAGAAGCCCTCCCAACCCCAACCTCCTGAAAAATTTTGTTTACACACAAGGGCACACAGGTTGGTAACTCAAATAACCCTCAATTTGAGTTCGAATACATGCTGCTCCACAAAGTCATCCAGTCATCTCTTCAACTAAGATCCCCATAGTGGCTGGACACCCACATTCACAATCTGACCTGCAGGCTATCTAACATGGTGATCTGAGGACAAGGACATATCAAAATAAGAAATGAATATTAGATTCCAACCTGCCCACTTGGAAACGAAGCTCTTGCCTCAGGCCCCCAGATCTAAGCATCTACTTAGTAAACATTTCCAGGCAACTGAACAGGAAACCAGGCAACCTTTATGAGCAAATTCCAGCTCCCTCACAATCTCTCTCTTCTCCTTAAACCTCCACACCACTGCCACCACACCCCAATCATTCACCAAACACCATGTAGCACTCAGGGGAAAATGCATTCTTATTCTTTTCTGTCAAGAGCTTAAGTGATAGCTGGTAGAAAAAGACCCCACTAACAACCACCAGGAGAGAGGCCTTACATGTATTTCGGCTTCTCCATTCCTACTAAGCTTCCTCCAGGTATCTGCTCTGAATCATACAAGACACCTACCTACCTGACTCCATCCACATGGGTATCTCCTAAAGCTGACAGCCAGTTCTCTTCTTGTGGATGCAGACTATGGTTTCTGGACACAGTCTCTCATGTCCGAGGACAAGTCAGAAATCCAAGAAGGCCCTCATGATCTTCATCTGGTAAGGCACGTATGTGGTAGAGTCAGAGAGCTCAGGAGACAGGGAAAGTTGAACAGAGACCACAGGGAGAGTTGGGGAACAAACCTTCTCCATTGTCATTACTCTCAACACTGGCATTACACATAGCAGCAGCAGGCACTGCACTGGAAACATGGCACTGTTTGAGCTGCTCTGTGCATCCATGGGGCCATCAGTTTCCCGCAAGTGAGCCCAGAGTGTGATGGGAGATGAAAAGAAGGGCCCCCACAAAAACCTTGGTCTACTTACCCAGTCACACAGATTGGTATCTCAGGTATCCATCAATGAGTTCTTATAGATGCTGCCTCACAAAGTCATCCAATCATTTGTTGACCACAAAGGCCCAGATGGTCTTGCTGCCCACTTCAAAATCTCACCTGCATTCCAGCTAGCACGTTGAGCTGAGGACAAGGACATATCTAAACAAGAAGTGATTATTTCATCTCAACCTTCTTTCTTGAAAACCAAGCTCTGGCCTCAGGACCACAATTTTAAACACCTACAAAATAAACATCTCCGGGAAACTGACCAGGATACCTGGCAACCATTATGAGCTAATTCAAGCTCCCTCAGAGTCACTCTCCTCTTGCAAACACTCCACCCCACCTCCATCTCACCCCAGCCATTCACCAACTGCCATGGAGCACTCTGTGGACACTTTGATCTTCTCCTTGCCTCTAAAGTCCCCAAGTCACTCTCACCATGGATCCTTCTTTCTGTATCCTAGCACACAATCAACTGTCTACCTGATCAAAAGTTAGGCAGTCATGCAACTCAGAGCTCTCTGAACGGATTCAAGTGGACCCAAGGTGACAGGCACCTAGACACAATGCACAATGGGTATTTATCGCATGTCCCACCAGGATCCCTGCAGCATATGCCCACAGCTCACCAATTCCTTGCACACCAAGGTCCCTTAGGGTGCCGATAAAAATTCTCAAGGTGCCATCAAACTTTCTCTGCAAGTCGCTGACTCCCACAGCATGATAATAACTAGCTGGCTATATATGTAATTGTCTGTCTGTCTGTCTGTCTGTCTATCTCTCTGTCTGTCTATTATCTATATATCTGTCATTTATCTATTTATCTATCTCTTTTTTATTTTTTATACCTATATATTTATATATCTACCTGCCTTCGTACCTACCTATCTACTTACCTACCTACGTATGTACTTACAAACATCCAAATATCTCCTTTTGTGTCACCAATACATAATCTTCCAGTTACATTTTCTAAGGCAGAATCACCTTTCTGTTTACCAGATGATACATTCCATTGTCATTTGTGAAATTATTTTCAGTAACAACCAGCAAGCCTTCTTTTTTTTGACCACTGAAAGTCTCCAGAGGTCCATTGCACTATAGAGACCTTAAGTCACAACTGCATGGTGCTCAGGACTGTGAGGCTGTGCCTCCCTAGTCAGGATATTCAAACCTGTGGTTGCAGGCCCTCCTCTCTGGTTAGCTGAAAACTTTCTCACACACAGGTCTCCTCTGGACCTAAAAGTTGACAGGAGGTCCTAGTCCAGCCTGTACAGCCAGAATAGACTGGCTATAAGCACATCTGACACTACATTGACGGGCATATATATGTGATCTTGCAAGAGAGAATGCTCCTGCACTTTTGTGTGTGCAACCTTTCTCCTGACTATAAGATTTGGAAATATGAATTTTATTCCATAAGTGTCAGGGGAAGAGGAGGTTGTACATGGTGGAGATGGAAGAGTCACCCATCACAGGTGCTTCTTAACTGCAGGGCAGTTGTCAGCAACTGAAGGGTGCAGTATGAGAGAATCAAGCAATAAGAGGTGTCAGCTTGTACTTGCAAAGGATCCCGTGAGAGACCTACTTAAACCTCATTCTAACCAGGAACCTAGGGGCAGAGCATGAGAATCAAAGCCTGGACTTGAGGACCAGGAGATGGGTCTGCCCACTCAGTGCCCAGCCAGAACACTGGGACTGGGCCAGGTGGAGAGATGGATCCAGACTGAAGCTGCCTGGGTTTTCCCACACAAAGGCTCACTAAGCTCAAGCCAGTTCTCTTTTTTGAAGAGCCAGACTCCTCTGTCCATGGTTACACTCTCACAAGATGCCAGGTAAAGGCACTCAGACAGAAATCTCTCCCAGGATGGTCCTCAGCTCATAGGGCAGCCAGATGTTAGAATCAGGGCTCAGGGAACAGGGTAATGTGAACAGCGGCCACAGGGGTTTGGGGTTGGAAACTAACCTTCTCAATTGGCATTAGTCCCAACATTGGCTATCCACTTAGCTGCAGGAGGCACTGCACTGGACCAAGAGAAATGGGTAGCTGCTCTATGTTTTCCTGAGGACTTCAGTTTCCAACACAAAAGAGGCCCTCCCCACCCCCTGAAAAATTTTGTCTACACACCCAGGCACACATGTTGGTATCTCAACTAACTCTCAATTTGACTTCGGGTAGATGCTGCTCCTCAAAGTCATCCAGTCATCTGTCCACCTCAGAGCCCCATAGTGGCTGTCCACCCACATTCACAATCTGATCTACAGGCTATCTAACACGGTGATCTGAGGACAAGGACATATCAAAAGAAGAAATGAATATTAGATTCCAACTTGCCTACTTGGAAACCAAGCTCTGGCCTCAGGCCCTCAGTTCTATGCACCTACTGAAAAAGCATCTCCAGGCAACTGGCCAGGAAACCAGGCAACCTTTATGAGCTAATTCCAGCTCCCTCACAATCTCTCTCCTCTCTTTACCCTCCACACCACTGCCACCACACCGCAGCCATTCACCAAACACCATGTACCACTCAGGGGAAAATGTGTTCTCCTTCTTTTCTGTCGAGAGCTTAAGTGATAGCTTGTAGAAAAAGACCCCACTAACAACCACCAGGAGAGAAGCCTGACATGGATTTCTGCTTCTACATTCCTATTAAGCTTCCTCCAGGTATCTGCTCTGAATCATACAAGACACCTTCCTGCCTGACTCCATCCACATGAGTATCTCCTAAAGCTGACAGCCAGTTCTCTTCTTGTGGACGCAGACTCTATGGTCTCTGGCCACACTCTCTCACTTCCCAGGGAAAGGCACACAGCCAAGAAGGCCCTCGTAGAATGATCCTCATCTGGTAAGTCACCTCTGGGGTGGAGTCAGAGAGCTCAGGAGACAGGCAAAGTTGAACAGAGACCACAGGGGGAGTTGGAGAACCAACCTTCTCAATTGGCATTCGTCTCAACACTGGCATCCCACATAGCAGCAGGAGGCACTGCACTGGAAACATGGCCTTCTGTGACCTTCTCTGTGCATGCAAGAGGCCTTCAGTTTCCCTGGATTGAACCCAGAGTTTGGTGGTGGGAGATAATAAGAAAGGCTCCCACAAAAAACTTGGTCTACTTACCCAGTCACACAGGTTGGTATCTCAAGTATCCTTCAATGATTTCTGGTACACGCTGCCTCACAAAGTCATAAAATCTTCTGTTGACCACAAAGGCCCAGAGGGTCTTGTCGCCCAGTTCGAAAATCTCACCTGCAATCCAGCTAGCACGATGAGCTGAGGACAAGGACATATCTAAACAACAAGGGAATATTTCATCTTAACCTGCCCCCTTGAAAACCAAGCTCTTGCCTTGGGCACCCAATTCTAAGCACCTACAAAATAAGCATCTCCGGGCTACTGACCACGATACCTGGCAACCATTATGAGCTAATTCAAGCTCCCTCAGAATCTCTGTCCTCTCTCAAACATTCCACCCCACCTCCATCATACCCCAGCGATTCACCAACTGCCATGGAGCACTCTGTGGACACTTTGATCTTCTTCCTGCCTCTAAAGTCCACAAGTCACTCTCACCATGGATTCTTCTTTCTATATCCTAGCATACAACCACATACCTACCTGTGCAGGGACTAGGCACACATGCAACTCAGAGCTCTGTGAATGGATTCAAGTGGACACAAGATGACAGGCAACTAGGCAAAAAGCACAATGAGCATGTCTCTCTTGTCTCACCATGGTCCCTGCTGCAAAATTCCTCACCAACTCTCTTAGACCTATTCACAACAGGTCTTCTAAGGGTGCGCATTGGAAATAATCAAGGTGTTTTCAAACTTTCTCTCCAAGTGTTCACTACCACAGCAATATAGCAACTGGCTAGCTATCCACCTATCTATCTATCTATCTATCTATCTATCTATCTATCTATCTATCTATCTATCTATCTATCTATCTATCTTTTTCTACCTACCTAACAACATATATACCTTCTTTCCTACCTGCTTACCTACTTAAATACCTACTATCTTTTATCTATCTATCTATCTATCTATCTATCTATCTATCTATCTATCCATCCATCTATCATTTTCTACCTACCTAACTACCTACCTACCTCCTTCTATCTTTTTTTGGCTTGCCAGTATATACACTTCCAGGTACATTTTCTAGGACAGAAGCACCTCTTTTTTACCAGATAATGAATACCATGGTCATTTATGAAATGTTTTTCACTATCCACCAGGAAGCCTTCCTTTCCTGAGCACTGAGAGTTTCCAGAGGTCCTCTCCTGCCCTGGTGAGAGCTTAAGTCACAGCTGGTGTAAGTAGACCCATCTAACAACCACCAGGAGAGAAGTCTGACATTGCTTTCCACTTCTGCCTCCCTCCCAAGCTTCCTGGAGGTATCTGCTCTGATACAAGCAAGACAGCTCTTTCTATCCAGGCAGGACTACTCTGGGTTCTCAGAGGTGCAAGGCCCACCACCCCAAACAAGGAAGAATCCTGTCACCCTCTATATTATTTATTGCTAAACAACTGTCTCATCCGTTTACCAAGACAGAGAGGTACCATCAGGAACAATTTCCCTGTTGTCCACATTAAGTTTTTCTACATCTTGTGCCAACCTGTGCTATGGCCTGGTCACACATACCTCCTTAAGGGTTTCCACTACATTGAACCTAATGGTCACACACCAGGCTGTGCTCAACACCATAAGAAATAGTAAATATATAAATGTATACATGAATAACTCTGAATATTGATTCAGCCTTCAGCATCAATGATCAATATCCGTGATCAATACTCTTTATCTATAGGTTGAGGTTGAACTTATTCATTATTATTACTATTATTATACATTTTTTATTCCTTTTTATGACTGGAATGATGATTTTTCTTGATCATGGTAATGTTTTGTGAGTCACTGTGTTATGACATCATGAGTATGACATCATCTGTGTGACATCATGGGCATGACATCAGGGGTGTTACATTATGGGTATGATATCGTGTATATGACACCATGAGTGTCACAGTGTGACATCATGCATGTGTCATCAAGTGCATGATAACATGAGTATTATGTATTATGTATTATGTATTATGTATTATGTATTATGTATTATGTATTATGTATTATGTATTATATATTATATATTATATATTATTTATTATATATTTATTATATATTTATTATATATTATTATATAGTATATATTATATAGTATAATATATTATATACTATATATTATATATCATATATTATACATTTATTATATATTTATTATATATTATAATATATTTATTATATATTTATTATATATTATTATATATTATTATTATTATTATTATTGTGGCTGTCTCACCACAATTGGAGTACCACCAAAGATGCCAAATTTCTTCTTAGAATTCAATATGGGAAGCTTTCAGGAGCAGACAGGTCTCTAATCAAAATGAATATTAATACAGAAATGTTTGTCACTTCAATTCTCTGGATTTCTGATGTTTTGAAAACCAACTATTCATGTAAGGTAATCTGGACTGTTGTCTGTTAACTCCACTCAGCTATCTAAATAAAACATAGGAAACACCCTAACAATAAACTCCAAGCCATGAATTTGCTATAGTCCCTTAACTCACAGGCTGTCTATCTCAAATCAGTTAAAAAGTTAAAGAAGGACTGGGTCTAAGCCTTGTATTCTTAAATGTGTTATACTGCTACAATTCCTATGAGAGTAACAATATTAACCTCGCTTTTATATCAATAAGAACCTGGTACCAATGAAAACCTTAAAATTTGTAATCAAAGTAAATTGGTGCCATTTAAGAATTTATATCTTCATCTTGATAATAATTGTACAGATTTCTACTAATAGGTAATGGCCATGCAATAAATCCTAGCTAATCCTCTCTATTCCCACAAAGCCACTACTTTTCCCTAGAAAGCCAGCCCAACATTTACACCTTAGTCTCCAAGCCCAGGGAATAGGGGCGCTGACTCTTCATTAGCTTCTTCAAGCTGATGATGGGCATTGAGATATTAGAAGAGGAGTGGGGGGAAGGGCAAATTGACAAGCCTCTGATGCTGTGTCTTCACTGCCTCCAGATGGAATTCCCAGACCTCAGAGGTTTGAGCAGGTCTGCCCAGCTTGCTTGTTGAGTAGATACACCAAGGCTGATCATTCTGTAATATACAATTCTCAAAACAAATTTTAGGATCAAGATAGTTTTTTTAAGAGGACTGACATTTTAGTAAGGATGTTGGTTCTAACCACTTTTATTTTTTTCCCTCTTTTATTGGATATAATATTTACATTTCATTTACAGTTTCATCCATAGTTACATTCATTTACAGTTTCAATATTTGCATACATTTTTCTATATCTCTCTACATATAAACCAAAATTCTCTACAAATGTTTTATGTTTTTAACAACTTTTTATATGTACCTTAATTTTTATCACTAATTTTTAATACAAACCTTTAATTTTTTCAAAATTTATTTCCATGCAAATATTCAATTTTTCTGTAATTTTTCTTAAACCATCTTCAGTTTTTTAATGCATTTTTCCATGTAAATCTTAATTTTGTATTTTTCTTCACATTGTTTGTTAATAGAATTTTTCCTCATATAATACATAATGATTATACTTTTATAAATTATATATTATAGTCTGAAGAAATAATATTTCACATGTATATACATATGTGAAACAACATATATGCTTGTCTGTTTGTTTTAGGTGAGTCTCATCCTCTATCGATTGTTTTGATATCTAATCAATAAAACATGACATCCATGAATAGTATTTCTTCCAAGCACACATTGGAATACACCCGTGATATAAAATAGTCTATTGTTGGAATACACACATTATATAACGTAGTTTATAATCAGAATATTCATTAATTCTTTCAATTTCACTCAAATTTAGAATGTTAATTTCTAAATGTGGTTTTAAATAATATTTATTTAATTTCAAATAATCTTAAATAATATCAAATAACTACAATTTTAAACAATTTTAAATAATTTTAAATAATTATAAATGAGAATATGAAATAATTCCCATTATTTTTGAGTAACTTTTATTTAGGACATTAATTTCAAAATGTATTTTATGTATGAGATTTAAATATTTTAAAATAAATTTAATAATATTAAATAGTATTTGAATAATTATAAATAATTTTCATTTAGGACATTAATTTCTAAATGTATTATTTGTATAAGATTTAAATCATTTAAAAAAATTATAAAAATTATTAAATAATTTTGAAATAATTTTAATATTTTAAAGTATTCTAAATAGTTTTAATTTAAGAAATCAATTTCAAAATGAATTTTTAAATAATTTGTAAATAATTTAAAGTATTTTAAATAGTTAACATTTACAATGATAATTTTCAAATTGGTATTAAATAAATTTATCTACAATTTTTAATAATTTTATATAATTCTAAATAATTTTAATTAATTTTAATTTATGACATTTATTTACAAATGAATTTTTAAAAATAATTTTAAATAATTTTAAATAATTTTGAATTAGGACATTACCTTCTAAATAAATTTTTAAATTATTTCTTAATAATTTTTAAATCATTTTAAATCATTTTTAGATTTATCTTCTGCCATCACTCATAATGTCACAAAGGGTCATCTTTTTAACTTTTCACATTGTTTTTCATCAGATAGAAGATCTGAAGAAGACATATTTCACGTTTATTGATAATAAATTTATTAGTCCTAAAATATAAACTGATTATAGTTTCATGAATTATATATTATACATTATACTCTGAGGAAATAATATTGCTGATAGATAGATAGATAGATAGATAGATAGATAGATAGATAGATAGATGAAACAAAATACATGCATATCAATTTGCATTAGGAAAATAGCCCCAAACTTCAAAATTTATATATATATATAAATTATATATAACATTAATTTGTATAATGCATTTTGTATACATTATAAATAAAGTATATAAAATATACATACAAATATACACATATATATTAATTATATATAAATATATATTATAAATATATATAAGATTTATTATACATATAATTAGTATATATAATATATATTAATTACAGTTTTCACTCAAATTTCTTGAAAATAGATTCCTTAAGACTATAATACGTATGGATTACAATGTTATATATTTATTATATATTATATATTATATATTTATTATATATTTCATATTATATATTTAGTATATATTATATATTATTTATCATATATTATATATTATATATTATATATTATATTATATATTATATATTATATATTATATATTATATATTATATATTATATATTATATATTATATATTATATATTATATATTATATATTATATATTATATATTATATATTATATATTATATATTATATATTATATATTAATTATATATCACATATTACATATTACATATTACATATTACATACTACATACTACGTATTATGTATTATGTATTATGTATTATGTATTATGTATTATGTATTATGTATTATGTATTATGTATTATATATTATATATTATATATTATTTATTATATATTTATTATATATTTATTATATATTATTATATAGTATATATTATATAGTATAATATATTATATACTATATATTATATATCATATATTATACATTTATTATATATTTATTATATATTATAATATATTTATTATATATTTATTATATATTATTATATATTATTATATATTATATATTTATTATATATTATATATTATATATTATATATTATATATCACATATTACATATTACATATTACATATTACATATTACATACTACATACTACGTATTATGTATTATGTATTATGTATTATGTATTATGTATTATGTATTATGTATTATTATTATATTATATTATATATTATATATTATATATTATATATTATATATTATATATTATATATTATATATTATATATTATATATTATATATTATATATTATATATTATATATTATATATTATATATTATATATTATATATTATATATTATATATTATATATTATATATTATATATTATATATTATATATTATATATTATATATTATATATTAATTATATATTATATATTAATTATATATTATATATTATATATTATATATTATATATTAATTATATAATTATATATTATATATTATATATTATATCACACTCTTTCTAGATTTTCCCCAATAAGTTTCATTGTCATTTGTGAAATTATATTCAGTATCAACCAGCAAGCCTTCTTTTTTGAGCACTGACAGTCTCCAGAGGTCGATGGCACTGTAGAAAGCTTACTTCACAGCTGCATGTTGCTCAGGCCTGGGAGGCTGTGCTTACCTTGTCAATATATCCAAACCTGATGTTGCAGGCCCTCCTCTCTGGTCAGCTGAAACCTGCTCACACACAGGTCTCTTCTGGACCTAGAAGTCAACAGGAAGCCTTGGTCCAGCCTGTACAGCCAGAATAGACTGGCTACAAGCACGTCTGCCACTATGTTCACTGGCACATATATGTGATCTTTCAGGAGAGAATGCTCCTGCACTTTTGGTATGCATGCTTTCTTCTTCCTATAAGGTTTGGAAATATGGATTTTGGTCCATAAGTGTCAGGGGAAGAGGAGGTTTTGCATGGTGGAGATGGAGGAATCACCCATCACAGGTGCTTCTCAACTGCAGGACATCTACCAGCCACCGAAGGGTGCAGCAAGAGAGAGTCAAGCAATAAGAGGTGTCAGCTTGTACTTGCAAATGATCCTGTGAGAGCCCTACCTAAACCTCATTCTAACCTAGACCCTTGGGGCAGTGCATCAGAATAAAAGGCCTGTACTTGAGGACCAGGAGCTTGGCCCCCACTCAGTGCCCAGCCAGAACTCTGGGACTGGGCCAGGCCCAGAGATTTATCCAGCCTGAGGCTGACTGATGTTTCTCTCACAAAGGTCCCCTGAGCTCAAGCCAGGTCTCTTTTTTTAAGAGGCAGACTCCTCTGTCCATGGTTACACACACACAAGATGCAAGGACTTGGCACCCATACAGAAAGCTCTCCCAGGATGATCCTCAGCTCATAGGGCAGCCAGGTGGTAGAATCGGGGATCAGGGAACAGGGTAATGTGAACAGAGGCCACAGGGGTTTGGGGTGGGAAACTAACCTTCTCAATTTGCATTAGTCCCAACATTGGCTATCCACTTAGCTGCAGGAAGCACTGCACTGGAGCCAGAGAAATGAGTAGCTGCTCTATGTGGTCCTGAGGCCTTCATTTTCCAACCAAAAAGAAGCCCTCCCAACCCCAACCTCCTGAAAAATTTTGTTTACACACAAGGGCACACAGGTTGGTAACTCAAATAACCCTCAATTTGAGTTCGAATACATGCTGCTCCACAAAGTCATCCAGTCATCTCTTCAACTAAGATCCCCATAGTGGCTGGACACCCACATTCACAATCTGACCTGCAGGCTATCTAACATGGTGATCTGAGGACAAGGACATATCAAAATAAGAAATGAATATTAGATTCCAACCTGCCCACTTGGAAACGAAGCTCTTGCCTCAGGCCCCCAGATCTAAGCATCTACTTAGTAAACATTTCCAGGCAACTGAACAGGAAACCAGGCAACCTTTATGAGCAAATTCCAGCTCCCTCACAATCTCTCTCTTCTCCTTAAACCTCCACACCACTGCCACCACACCCCAATCATTCACCAAACACCATGTAGCACTCAGGGGAAAATGCATTCTTATTCTTTTCTGTCAAGAGCTTAAGTGATAGCTGGTAGAAAAAGACCCCACTAACAACCACCAGGAGAGAGGCCTTACATGTATTTCGGCTTCTCCATTCCTACTAAGCTTCCTCCAGGTATCTGCTCTGAATCATACAAGACACCTACCTACCTGACTCCATCCACATGGGTATCTCCTAAAGCTGACAGCCAGTTCTCTTCTTGTGGATGCAGACTATGGTTTCTGGACACAGTCTCTCATGTCCGAGGACAAGTCAGAAATCCAAGAAGGCCCTCATGATCTTCATCTGGTAAGGCACGTATGTGGTAGAGTCAGAGAGCTCAGGAGACAGGGAAAGTTGAACAGAGACCACAGGGAGAGTTGGGGAACAAACCTTCTCCATTGTCATTACTCTCAACACTGGCATTACACATAGCAGCAGCAGGCACTGCACTGGAAACATGGCACTGTTTGAGCTGCTCTGTGCATCCATGGGGCCATCAGTTTCCCGCAAGTGAGCCCAGAGTGTGATGGGAGATGAAAAGAAGGGCCCCCACAAAAACCTTGGTCTACTTACCCAGTCACACAGATTGGTATCTCAGGTATCCATCAATGAATTCTTATAGATGCTGCCTCACAAAGTCATCCAATCATTTGTTGACCACAAAGGCCCAGATGGTCTTGCTGCCCACTTCAAAATCTCACCTGCATTCCAGCTAGCACGTTGAGCTGAGGACAAGGACATATCTAAACAAGAAGTGATTATTTCATCTCAACCTTCTTTCTTGAAAACCAAGCTCTGGCCTCAGGCCCACAATTTTAAACACCTACAAAATAAACATCTCCGGGAAACTGACCAGGATACCTGGCAACCATTATGAGCTAATTCAAGCTCCCTCAGAGTCACTCTCCTCTTGCAAACACTCCACCCCACCTCCATCTCACCCCAGCCATTCACCAACTGCCATGGAGCACTCTGTGGACACTTTGATCTTCTCCTTGCCTCTAAAGTCCCCAAGTCACTCTCACCATGGATCCTTCTTTCTGTATCCTAGCACACAATCAACTGTCTACCTGATCAAAAGTTAGGCAGTCATGCAACTCAGAGCTCTCTGAACGGATTCAAGTGGACCCAAGGTGACAGGCACCTAGACACAATGCACAATGGGTATTTATCGCATGTCCCACCAGGATCCCTGCAGCATATGCCCACAGCTCACCAATTCCTTGCACACCAAGGTCCCTTAGGGTGCCGATAAAAATTCTCAAGGTGCCATCAAACTTTCTCTGCAAGTCGCTGACTCCCACAGCATGATAATAACTAGCTGGCTATATATGTAATTGTCTGTCTGTCTGTCTGTCTGTCTATCTCTCTGTCTGTCTATTATCTATATATCTGTCATTTATCTATTTATCTATCTCTTTTTTATTTTTTATACCTATATATTTATATATCTACCTGCCTTCGTACCTACCTATCTACTTACCTACCTACGTATGTACTTACAAACATCCAAATATCTCCTTTTGTGTCACCAATACATAATCTTCCAGTTACATTTTCTAAGGCAGAATCACCTTTCTGTTTACCAGATGATACATTCCATTGTCATTTGTGAAATTATTTTCAGTAACAACCAGCAAGCCTTCTTTTTTTTGACCACTGAAAGTCTCCAGAGGTCCATTGCACTATAGAGACCTTAAGTCACAACTGCATGGTGCTCAGGACTGTGAGGCTGTGCCTCCCTAGTCAGGATATTCAAACCTGTGGTTGCAGGCCCTCCTCTCTGGTTAGCTGAAAACTTTCTCACACACAGGTCTCCTCTGGACCTAAAAGTTGACAGGAGGTCCTAGTCCAGCCTGTACAGCCAGAATAGACTGGCTATAAGCACATCTGACACTACATTGACGGGCATATATATGTGATCTTGCAAGAGAGAATGCTCCTGCACTTTTGTGTGTGCAACCTTTCTCCTGACTATAAGATTTGGAAATATGAATTTTATTCCATAAGTGTCAGGGGAAGAGGAGGTTGTACATGGTGGAGATGGAAGAGTCACCCATCACAGGTGCTTCTTAACTGCAGGGCAGTTGTCAGCAACTGAAGGGTGCAGTATGAGAGAATCAAGCAATAAGAGGTGTCAGCTTGTACTTGCAAAGGATCCCGTGAGAGACCTACTTAAACCTCATTCTAACCAGGAACCTAGGGGCAGAGCATGAGAATCAAAGCCTGGACTTGAGGACCAGGAGATGGGTCTGCCCACTCAGTGCCCAGCCAGAACACTGGGACTGGGCCAGGTGGAGAGATGGATCCAGACTGAAGCTGCCTGGGTTTTCCCACACAAAGGCTCACTAAGCTCAAGCCAGTTCTCTTTTTTGAAGAGCCAGACTCCTCTGTCCATGGTTACACTCTCACAAGATGCCAGGTAAAGGCACTCAGACAGAAATCTCTCCCAGGATGGTCCTCAGCTCATAGGGCAGCCAGATGTTAGAATCAGGGCTCAGGGAACAGGGTAATGTGAACAGCGGCCACAGGGGTTTGGGGTTGGAAACTAACCTTCTCAATTGGCATTAGTCCCAACATTGGCTATCCACTTAGCTGCAGGAGGCACTGCACTGGACCAAGAGAAATGGGTAGCTGCTCTATGTTTTCCTGAGGACTTCAGTTTCCAACACAAAAGAGGCCCTCCCCACCCCCTGAAAAATTTTGTCTACACACCCAGGCACACATGTTGGTATCTCAACTAACTCTCAATTTGACTTCGGGTAGATGCTGCTCCTCAAAGTCATCCAGTCATCTGTCCACCTCAGAGCCCCATAGTGGCTGTCCACCCACATTCACAATCTGATCTACAGGCTATCTAACACGGTGATCTGAGGACAAGGACATATCAAAAGAAGAAATGAATATTAGATTCCAACTTGCCTACTTGGAAACCAAGCTCTGGCCTCAGGCCCTCAGTTCTATGCACCTACTGAAAAAGCATCTCCAGGCAACTGGCCAGGAAACCAGGCAACCTTTATGAGCTAATTCCAGCTCCCTCACAATCTCTCTCCTCTCTTTACCCTCCACACCACTGCCACCACACCGCAGCCATTCACCAAACACCATGTACCACTCAGGGGAAAATGTGTTCTCCTTCTTTTCTGTCGAGAGCTTAAGTGATAGCTTGTAGAAAAAGACCCCACTAACAACCACCAGGAGAGAAGCCTGACATGGATTTCTGCTTCTACATTCCTATTAAGCTTCCTCCAGGTATCTGCTCTGAATCATACAAGACACCTTCCTGCCTGACTCCATCCACATGAGTATCTCCTAAAGCTGACAGCCAGTTCTCTTCTTGTGGACGCAGACTCTATGGTCTCTGGCCACACTCTCTCACTTCCCAGGGAAAGGCACACAGCCAAGAAGGCCCTCGTAGAATGATCCTCATCTGGTAAGTCACCTCTGGGGTGGAGTCAGAGAGCTCAGGAGACAGGCAAAGTTGAACAGAGACCACAGGGGGAGTTGGAGAACCAACCTTCTCAATTGGCATTCGTCTCAACACTGGCATCCCACATAGCAGCAGGAGGCACTGCACTGGAAACATGGCCTTCTGTGACCTTCTCTGTGCATGCAAGAGGCCTTCAGTTTCCCTGGATTGAACCCAGAGTTTGGTGGTGGGAGATAATAAGAAAGGCTCCCACAAAAAACTTGGTCTACTTACCCAGTCACACAGGTTGGTATCTCAAGTATCCTTCAATGATTTCTGGTACACGCTGCCTCACAAAGTCATAAAATCTTCTGTTGACCACAAAGGCCCAGAGGGTCTTGTCGCCCAGTTCGAAAATCTCACCTGCAATCCAGCTAGCACGATGAGCTGAGGACAAGGACATATCTAAACAACAAGGGAATATTTCATCTTAACCTGCCCCCTTGAAAACCAAGCTCTTGCCTTGGGCACCCAATTCTAAGCACCTACAAAATAAGCATCTCCGGGCTACTGACCACGATACCTGGCAACCATTATGAGCTAATTCAAGCTCCCTCAGAATCTCTGTCCTCTCTCAAACATTCCACCCCACCTCCATCATACCCCAGCGATTCACCAACTGCCATGGAGCACTCTGTGGACACTTTGATCTTCTTCCTGCCTCTAAAGTCCGCAAGTCACTCTCACCATGGATTCTTCTTTCTATATCCTAGCATACAACCACATACCTACCTGTGCAGGGACTAGGCACACATGCAACTCAGAGCTCTGTGAATGGATTCAAGTGGACACAAGATGACAGGCAACTAGGCAAAAAGCACAATGAGCATGTCTCTCTTGTCTCACCATGGTCCCTGCTGCAAAATTCCTCACCAACTCTCTTAGACCTATTCACAACAGGTCTTCTAAGGGTGCGCATTGGAAATAATCAAGGTGTTTTCAAACTTTCTCTCCAAGTGTTCACTACCACAGCAATATAGCAACTGGCTAGCTATCCACCTATCTATCTATCTATCTATCTATCTATCTATCTATCTATCTATCTATCTATCTATCTATCTTTTTCTACCTACCTAACAACATATATACCTTCTTTCCTACCTGCTTACCTACTTAAATACCTACTATCTTTTATCTATCTATCTATCTATCTATCTATCTATCTATCTATCCATCCATCTATCATTTTCTACCTACCTAACTACCTACCTACCTCCTTCTATCTTTTTTTGGCTTGCCAGTATATACACTTCCAGGTACATTTTCTAGGACAGAAGCACCTCTTTTTTACCAGATAATGAATACCATGGTCATTTATGAAATGTTTTTCACTATCCACCAGGAAGCCTTCCTTTCCTGAGCACTGAGAGTTTCCAGAGGTCCTCTCCTGCCCTGGTGAGAGCTTAAGTCACAGCTGGTGTAAGTAGACCCATCTAACAACCACCAGGAGAGAAGTCTGACATTGCTTTCCACTTCTGCCTCCCTCCCAAGCTTCCTGGAGGTATCTGCTCTGATACAAGCAAGACAGCTCTTTCTATCCAGGCAGGACTACTCTGGGTTCTCAGAGGTGCAAGGCCCACCACCCCAAACAAGGAAGAATCCTGTCACCCTCTATATTATTTATTGCTAAACAACTGTCTCATCCGTTTACCAAGACAGAGAGGTACCATCAGGAACAATTTCCCTGTTGTCCACATTAAGTTTTTCTACATCTTGTGCCAACCTGTGCTATGGCCTGGTCACACATACCTCCTTAAGGGTTTCCACTACATTGAACCTAATGGTCACACACCAGGCTGTGCTCAACACCATAAGAAATAGTAAATATATAAATGTATACATGAATAACTCTGAATATTGATTCAGCCTTCAGCATCAATGATCAATATCCGTGATCAATACTCTTTATCTATAGGTTGAGGTTGAACTTATTCATTATTATTACTATTATTATACATTTTTTATTCCTTTTTATGACTGGAAGGATGATTTTTCTTGATCATGGTAATGTTTTGTGAGTCACTGTGTTATGACATCATGAGTATGACATCATCTGTGTGACATCATGGGCATGACATCAGGGGTGTTACATTATGGGTATGATATCGTGTATATGACACCATGAGTGTCACAGTGTGACATCATGCATGTGTCATCAAGTGCATGATAACATGAGTATTACATGGGTATGACTTCATGGGTATGAAATCATAGGTGTTATATCATGAGTGTGACATCACAAGTTTGACATCACGAGTGTGTAATCAAAAGTGTGACATAGCAAGTGTGACTTTAAGGGCATGACATCATGAGTTTTACATCATGGGTGTGACAGGTTAGACATGGGTATGACATCATTGTTGTGAAATCATGCGTATGATATCATGGGCATAACAATATGGGTATGAGATCATGGGGATAACGATATGGGTTTGACATCATGGGTATGACATCATGAGAGTGAAATTACAGGTATATCATCATGGTATGACATCAGGGGTATGATGTGGGTATATCCTCACAAATGTGACATCATGGGTGTGGCAACACAGTTATGACATCATGTGGTGATTCTGGGAAGGTGGTTGTCTTCGACAATTGACATAGGAAGACAAGATATACACCCCTATAGCAGCTGAGCTGTTAGTGAGTCATGGCACCAATATTATATATTATAGATATGAATATATAACTGTTAATATCACAGTATATATGATATAACATATATAAATTATAATATATAATGTAATATAATATATAATGTATATTGATATTATAATATATAATACCAATACAATACTAATGTGTAATTAATTAATATAATATATCAATATAATAACATAGTATACAAATATAATATTTACAATTAATATCTTAATATAATACAATATATTAATGTAAGTATTTTATATTGTATTATATATAACATGTTATAAATAATATAAATATATAATATAGTGTAATTTTATTTATATGATACATTTTAACCAAATGTTTTTGTCAAATGTTCTAAATTTTTGAACAATTTTTTCTCTATTTACATTAATATTATCACTAATTTTAAAAATAATGCCTTCAATTTTACTAAAAATTTTCCATGCTAATATTGACTTTTTCCCTAGTTTTTACTAAACAGTGTTCACTTGTATAATGAATTTTCTATGTCAATCATTTGTGAATTTTTTAGAGATTTCTTTACAGATCCACTATTTTCATACTTTTTTCATTTTATTTTATTATATTTTTATTAGATATTTTATTTACACTTCAGATGCCATCCCCTTTTCCCATTCCCCTCCTTAGAAAACCCCTATCCCATGCCTCCTTTTCCATTTTGCATTTATACTTTTCTTAAAAATGTTAATCATAGACTTTATATGTTTGGTATTGTTAAATCAGAGGTGTAACACACTACCCAACCTTGATATATCAACAATCTTTGACTGGTAGCGATACATGAACATCTGCCTACTTGTCTCCCTCCTCTTTATCTCTTTCATCACCTAGCTTCTCCTCTGCTTCTCCTCCTCTTCTTACTCTTTCTCTTCCACTCAGTCCTTTTTCCACCTTAGCTCCTCCTACATATCACCTTTCATGTTAAAATGAAACTTTTCTCTCAATACAATTAGAGCATATTTATGCCGATTTGTACCAGTGAGGTACAAAATAGTCCTAATACGCAGTCCATCATTTTGTTGACTAACCAGAACTTCTGTCATCTCTTCTAACTAAAACACTTACTTTTGATCCTGGCTTTTTTTGGCTTTAGAATGAATGTCAGCTGAAAACTATCTACTCAGATCTTTTACCTCAAAGTCAATAGCCAGGATTGACTGTGAGACTATAGGTCTTCATCCCCGTCAGAAATCCAGAATGACTGAGTTAACTGAAGTTATGGGAAGCATTAAACATAGCTTCTAAAACTTAGCCAATTGATAGAGACCGCTGAACACCTGAAAAACCCCTAAACTACCGAACGTTGGAGCATCAAATCTTCAGCCTTGTGGCCCAGAGTCACATGAGAGTTCTTAGTGATGCAGGATGATTAAGGGCTGATTACTCTGTCTGGGCAGATATAATCAGTTGACTATTCTGCATGTGTGTCTTTTTCTGGACAGTAATTTGTCTGTAGATGGAAGGAGGCAATTCTTGCCTAGTAGCTGTCACCACACAACAGTCGTAACTCCAAGGATGCCCAATTTCTTCTTAGAATCCATGACAGGAATTTGTCAGGAGCAGACAGGTCTCTAATCAGAATAGACATTAATATATAAATATTTGCAGTGTCAATTCTACGGACTTCTGATGTTTTGAAAACCAACTATCCATGTAAGGTAACCTGGACTGTTGTCTGTCACTCCTCTCAGCTATTTTTAAATAAAATATGGGAAACCTCCTAACAATAAACTCAAAGCCATGGATTTGCTATAGTCCCTTAACTCATAGGTGAACAGTCCCAAATCAGTTAAAAAAGTTAAAGAAAGACTGGGTGTAGGCCCTGTATTCCTAAATGAGTTATACAGGCACAATGCCCATGAGAGTATCAATATTCATCTCATTTTTATGTTAATAAGAAGCTCGTACCAATGAAAACCTTAAATTTGAAATCAAAGTAAATTTTGTACCATTTAAGAAATTATAACTTCATCTTGATAATAATTATACAGATTTCTACAAATAGGTTATGGCTATGCAATAAGTCCTAGCTAATCCTCTCTGTTCCAACAAAACCACTATTTTTCCCTAGAAAGACAGACCATTATTAAACACATTATTCCCCAAGCCCAGGGAATAGTGGTGCTGACTCTTCTTTAACTTCTTCAAGCTGAATACAGGCATTGAGATATTAAAGATGGGTGGGGGAAAAGAGTAAGTTGATAAACCTCTGACACTGTGTCTTCACTGCATCCAGATGGAATTCCAGGACATCGGAGGTTTGGGCAGGTCTGCTCAGTATGCTTGATGAGTAGATACACCAAGGGAGTGTATTCTTCTGCTCTGTGATCCTTGCTCTCCCTGGGGTGCCACCAAACTCAGTTTCCAGAGGGAAACACATCAGCTGGGAGACTGCTCTAGCCACTGGTATCCAGGCCAGAGGTGGAAGGTTTAAATAATATAATTTGTAACAAAATTTTACATAAAAATGTCAGTGAATATAAATAACAAATGTAGAGTAATTTCTCTACCTAGAGTTATTCTTTTGTGTTTATCAGTCTTTAATCATCATGTTTCTTTGTATATATAAATGAATCACATGTATTTTGGGGATAAAATTGAGCTCACTAGCTCTCCATGGAAGAGGTTGGGAACTTCCCAAGGAGAATGTTGGGAAACACACCTGGTCAATTACAGGAACAGCAAATGCTTTTGTTCATTGAGCAATACTCAAAATTTGATAGCAATTGAAAAAGTAAATCATTCTCTTATTTTTGTCTGTAGTAATGAAAAGACTAACATGTATGTAGAAAACTTAAATGCAACTTTTCGACAGGAGAAATATAACATGACTAGGTAGAGCTCTAACAATAACTTGTATTGTGTCTTTTTTTAATGTGTTGTGCTTGATTGATTCTGCACTCCTCTGACATCAACTACAGTTCTGCTGAAGTAAAGGAGTGGATTTTCAGATTGGCAAGCTTTCTGTGCAGCTTTATATTCTGGGGATTTGGTTTAAGTCCAGTTACTAGTAGATACTGGCATTTGTGGGAATTTAACCACAAGGCTCCACGTATGATTACATTGGACTGTGGGAATCTTACTATTATCAAGAAGTTAACATATCAGGTAGAATAATCAGAATGACAGTACACAGCGCTATGAACTCCAACTGGACTATCTCAATTGAAATTGAGTATGCTTGGGATCTTATGATATTAGCTAATTTTATGCAGCAAATTGTCCTTATTTTTACATCTGTAGCTATTATGGTTTGCTGGATCAGAGCCCTATATCCTGATTTTATGATCCTGTGCTACAACACTTCCATCTTGTTTCTGTTTCTAAATATTATTTGCACAGTTTTGGCTGGGAGCTGGAACCATGTGGTGGACCTTTATGGAGAAAGTACCCTTCATTTTCCAACAACGTTTCCTGTTGGAAAAAATGATCTGCTAAGAAGGCACAAAACCCATGTTTTCCCATTGGGAATGCAGACAGCTGTTCTTTCAGCCATAAGCATCATCATGCTGTTGTATGAGATGTGCTTAATTAGACCAAAGAGCAGAGTTAAGCCTGTGGCTAATATGAAGCATCTCCATCAGAAGACTTGAGCTGAGGGATTTGTCTCAGCAACACCTGCCTGAAGATTCCTGGAAGTTACTTCCTACATTCACATAAACCTACTAAAATTACCTACTCATTTAAATTAAAACTTTCTCTTGAATATCCTGAGGCTGATGTATCATGTAATTATAGCCTCTTGTACCCTGCAAACACACTTATGTTTTTAATGTCTTAGCTACTAGATATCTATACGGCAAGATCACATAAACAAGTACATCTGACAAACAAATGCAAAAAGTTTACACAGAGTCTAAGCTGTATAGATTCATATAACCAATTCTAAGGTTAAGGGAAATTAATAAATTCCTTTCTGCTAAACAGAAAAGCAACAATAGGGAAGCTACCACAGGAAACAAATGTAGAGTCCTTGTGTATAATACAGCCTCTGAGCTTTGGCATTTCTGATTGGGTTGTGCATGCACATATATGTATGCTCTCACAAAAGGAAAATTTTCTAATTAAAATTATTGAGCTTATTACAATTTTTACTCATGCAATTGGGAGCTATGCTACAGTAAGAGCATTCTGAGAAAAATGGATAGACAAATAAAACCACAGAGAATCTTCCATTTTGTAAACTTGTGTTTATCCTGAAACAACATCAAGGTCTCATAATATAAATTTAAATCATTAAAGTTTATTATATATATGTATATATATATATATATATATATATATATGTGTGTGTGTGTGTGTGTGTGTGTGTGTGTGAATATGTGTGTGTGTTGGTATACACACATATACATTTGAGAAACACTTCTAAATTACATTGAAGCCCACTGTGATTGGATATCTTCTATTATTAATGCAATATTGGAGACTCCTTACAATAGCAGGATTTCTTCTTCACTGAACTTGTTTGGGGAAAACATCCACTTTTCTCTCTACCAGATGAACATCACATACTCTCAATTCGATTATGGTATCGATTTTATTTTTTCTTATAAACACTTTTCAATCAGAAACTGAGATTCCTGAAATGCTTCCCCATGCTAATGAGGCATTCCAGGTACCCTAATCCAATAGCTGGTGACCATTAGCCATCTTGCCTGTTCCTCTTCTACTTTTCCCAAAATTTCATGATATCACCCTAAGAAAATTTTGAATCTATGTACCTTGGTCTCTATATCCAAACACAGGAAAATGTTCACACATAGTCCAAGCTAAGTAAATTCATATTACCAATTACATCATCATATGAATATAATGGCTAATTATGAACATAAATTGTTTGAGAAACAACTTGGACTTTTAACTTAAACCAGGAAGAACCAATCAGGGAGGCCAGAAAAGTAAAGACATTTAATTTTTTAGTTGAATGGCAAATCACTTTGTAGACTTCAACTACAATAGTTCACTGTTGTTTTCACATCATGTGCAGTACTAAAGAAATTGCTTGTCAATTCATGTTGCTGTCACATCAGAAAGCTTTTACATAACTAATTGTTCTCATCATTTTCCTTTTCTTTATGGTATTAATGCTTCATAGAAACAGAATGGTGTCTTCTATACTGATTTATCTTTATTTAATGATAATAAATTTAATAATAACTTCCACCCATATCCTTATTGTCCTCCCTGTCTACAGTTCCTTACAACTTAGGATGTTCATATTATTAGTAGAAACTTTGAGAATCCAGGCAGCAATTGCATTATTTGTGCACAGGTTGGATAGCTATGCCAAACAAGACTAACTCTTCCGTTTTGGGTTCAGCTACTCAGATCTCTGTGTAGATGAAACCACACCATTATGGGTTATTGGACTCAAGGCTATAATTGATTTCCTGGACCAGCTTGTATTTCTTGGACTTCTAACCAGAGAGGACAGCCTGGGTGAAATGTGGACTCTTCCAAGGGCATTTCAAGTCAGGAAGAATGTAGGAACCCATCCTGTTGGGTTAGAAAGGGGAGAAATGAAACCTTCTTGAGGAGAAGTAGAAAGTCTCTTGTGCCAGGCACTAGAGGGGTTGTGTCAGACAGAGAAGGTCAAACAGCCAGGAGCAAACCCTCTTGAACAAAATGAAAACATTTCAGATTAATTTGTTAAGTGGAGACATATTAAGTAATTCCTTGTGACCAGGAACATCCCTAATACCACTCGGCTTCTATTCATTCTCAAAGTCTAGAAGAGACATATGTTTGGAAGTTACATTGCAGGCTGGCAGCAATATTACAGTACATCTACCAGTCTCATAGGCATTCTTTCTGTAATCTCAAATCTATCATCAGCTAAGTAGGGGTTGTTATGAAGGGTAGATTTTCCACTATGACTGATTATCAGCATAAAGACACATAACATGAGTTGTGGGCTCTGGAAACATGAATCAGTGTGGTATGAGGTCCCATGTGTCATAAGGGTATTTTTCTAGCCATCTGGGTTAAAAGTGGAAGTCTCTCTTACTTAGAGTAGCTTAGGTCTGATTTGTCCCAATGCATAAGGAAATGAGTTGCCCATGCATGAAATAATGCTGAAAGGTATGACGTAATATTATTCAAAAGAGTATATAAAATTCAACATTTGGCAGAAATGTATGTTCCTTTTGGTCAAAGACATTGGTCACATTAAACCTTGTCCATGTGTGTAACCTCTAAGGCTACATTGTTTTTTTTTTAATTTTTCTGTCATGTAATGCATGCCATCTGCAGCCTTCCCAACTCACTTTTCTTAGTCATTCCTTCGCCTTCCTTCTTCCTCTCATCCACTGCTCCTCTGTTTCCTTTCCAAAAGAGCAGGATTCCCTGGGATATCAACTAAACATGCCAAAACAAAATAGAGCAAGTGTAAACATAAATTATCCTATCAAGGCTGGATGAGTCAATCCATTAGGAAGTAAACTATCACACAAACAGACATAACAGTCAGAGACATCCCTACTCCCACTGTGCGGAGTCCAAGAATAACAAGTTAAACAACCACAGCATTTATGAAGAGGGCCTACTGAAGACCCACAGGGGATCTCTGGTTCTATCTTGAACCCTTATGAACCTTGCTTAGTTAATGCTGTGGGCTGTCCTCTTCTGGTGTCCTTGACCCTCTGGTTCCTACAACCCTTCCTCCTCATCTTCCACTCAATTTCCTGATCTCTACTAAATGCTTGGCTGTGGATCTCTGTATATGCTACCATCAGCTCCTATAGAAATGTTGCTGATGCTTAGGTAATACAGTGATGTTGATATTTGGTATAGCCAAATATCAAGAATTATTTCAATGACTTTTGTTGCCAAAGTCCACTTTGGTTCTAACTTAGCATTTTGTGCCAATAAAAGTTTAAATCCTGACCATCTAGGCAGTGTTGGACAGAGGGTCCTTCTTGTGTTTTCTTGGGCCCTAATGTAGACTAATAATGGGTTGTCCACTGCCACAAGCTCTAAGCTACAACTATATGCTCAGTACCAACTGTAAATTATAAAGGGCCTACCCAGTGAATCCAATAGAAGGTGCTGTTTTAGATCATGAAAAACTGCTACACTATTTGCCAGAGTTCCTTTGGAGCTGTTCTGTAACTTAGCATCCAGTTTTTTGAATCTCTGATCTTTGTAGGGCTTTGGACACCTGAACTTGTGACAAGTTGGTCTAATGAGACCATGATGTGCAAAGTCCCTCATGTCTTTGCTAGTCAAATGCTTCCCCCATTGCGGGACAACGAAGGGGCCCTCCAGGACATGTAGTCTGGGAAGTCAGTAACTGCTTGCCCCCTTGGAGTAGAATGTGAATAAATTTGATGGTAGATAATGTAAGGAGTCTCAGGCCATGGAGGCTGAGAAACCGGAGGTCTATGGTCAGAGGTTAAAGTCCGTGTTGAGGCTCGCTGGCCTTTTTTCACATGTCTGTCATTTTCAGTCATTAACAAAATTGACGGCAGAAATGGAAAATAAGCTACCATTGCTTGAAGAGTCAGTGAATGTACTTGCCAATGGTAAATTACAGATAAAAGCAGCTAAGCAGGACCATTTGAGAGAAGATTTCTCTCATGACAACTGTGGACATGTCTGGGAGGCAAAGGGAAGAGAACTAGAATGACCATTGTTCTATAGAATCAAGTAAAGCTCCAGAGTGTCTGCCTTGGACCTGCATGGGCCTGTCTCAAGGTGTCTCACCTGGCAGCTGTGCTTGCAGTAGCAGGGCAATCATCCAAGCATTCTGATTGTGGAGGAACACTGAGGACCCTCTTCCTTAGAATCCAGAGTGCTACCTGGTCTGGTTCCACTGTCAGTGGCCATGACAAAGAATTGTTAAAGAAGCATCATGATTGGAAAGGGCACTGGATGCTGAAAAGACTGTGCACTCAAGTCCCTCTTGCTCCAGTATATTACCCTCTAACTGGAGGCCATCAGTGTTGCAGAGATGTCTATTGGAGCCTCGTAACTGAATGGAAAATGCTGATCCAGAACCCTGCTCCTCAGAGACCGTGTGGAGTAGACAATCACTTTGGTATTGTGCTATGGAAAGAAGAAGTGATAGAATTTGAATAGAACATAAAATGTATGGAATAATATTACAGATATTATTCTGTATTGTAAAGATGACATATCCTAGAAAAAATTATGACAAATCTTAGTCTTTCTGGATGCTGAAAGACATTACTAAATGACTAAATAATACATATTGCAATATTGTTATTGTGCAAATTATATACTATTATAGGTATTGTTTGGAAAATATAGACAAAATATTAGTTTATTGGAGTATAGATGCAAGTTGATACTTTTATCTGTGTTATACTATGTGTATAGATTCAGAACACAGATGCAATCGGACTCTTGAATGTAGCACCTTAAGTAATTGCTTTGCCTGTCACAGTGTACTTGTTGAGTTCTTATAACATTTATGTATTTGGATTGTGTTTGGAAGAGCACATAATTCTCCTGAAGGTACAATAGGCTACTGGCTCATCTTGGTGGCTCTACTTGGGCCATTTGCTTTCATTCCAATGACACAGCTGGAGCATAGTTGCACAGAATATTTTTTGAAACACTTAGTCAAGGTGATTCTTTGAAAGGTCATGTTTGTAGAGCAATTGGTACAGTGAGCATGTGTAAGTTTGAAGATATGTATGAAGATACCGTTTTACTGAAAGAGAAACTTGATTTGGTATTCACACACCTTGTCAGTATATTTAAGCAGAATTTTGATCTTGTTGGTTGAAAGGGCTTTGTTTGTTTTTCTGCTTTATTTGATTTATTTTGTGAATAATTTCTGTTTCCCTCTGGCTACACAGCCAATAAGCCGTGTGTAGTTTAGAAGAACATAAGCACTTTTCTATTATCTAATTAAAATACTGTGCAATTCCTTTAGTGCTGTGCAACATTCTTTCTCCTTGTATTTTCCAAATGTTAATCATTCACTTTCTTTTTTAATACCAATATATGCAAATAATTTTCATTTAAAGGAATCTATCTGCTTCCAGGAAATCCATTATTTTTCTTCAAACTGTGGTCAATTCTGTTCTTGACTATTTATGTATTCACAGTCCTTATCCTCATGCTAGTAAGTATCATAATTTTGGTTGGCTTATCTGAATTTCCAGTTGGTCTTTTACAGTCTTTGAAGAGACTGATTTTACAAACCAAAAATAATCCTTCTAGGCATGAAGAACTTGCTGCAGTGTTAATGGACAGAAAATTATTAGTATCAATTCAGATAATATATACCTTTTGAGAATTAACTTGGCAATTCTAATGTCAACACTAAATGAGTTTATCAATTTCAGTTATAGTGACTATGTTTACCTCACATAATCTATCAAGGTAAACTGAGTAGGAGTTATATGTACATGTATGACATTACTTGATTTATGATTGGCTAAGATTTCTGTGAATTACTTTCCACACTTGTGAATATTTCCTAAATAAAATCATTAATACCAACATTATAAAATTTTTCAGATTAAATAACTTTTTTGCATAGTAAATTTAAAAATGAAAACAACTAAATAGTATATATTGTAGCATTTACTTCAGTGATTAATATTCTTTTGTCGAGCTTTTCAAAGTTATTCTTTTTCTTTGTCAGACTACAAAGAAATCAGATTCACTACACCACTTTCATGCATATGCTTTTATTCATATACATATTCACATACATATTCTTTTTTGATTTTATTGCATGTTTTTAAAATAATTTTTCACTGTTTTCTTGATGATTACCAAGTTCATTCCTTTACATGAATAAACAACTGGATGCACTGGAAAGACAGAGAAGACCAAGCCTTGTCAACAACCACATTTGTAACTTTATTAATTTAGGATGGGAGAAGCCTGAGACTGGAAGTCAGTTAAACAAAGTCTGGTTTGGATATTCAATAAGCCCCTGGATTTCTTTTCTTTCCAATACTGGACCTGTCTAAATGACCACCCAGGTGCCTTCCTGGCATTTTTCTTGTCAGACAGTTCTGAAAACAAGAATACACCATCTCTGGGAGCCACAAACTGATGGCTTTTGTATGACAACAGATAGATACTAGTCAATTGAAACCCATACAGGTTCATTATTACAGGCTGGAAGTAGGGGATTTTCTAAAACCTTTGTCATCAAGACTAATGAGGATTAACCCCTAACTTATGCTCTAAGCCAGATAGTCAATGACTGGTAAGAGAACACTTCAAGACCCTTGCCCCTAAAACAGGAGGCCTCCCCATCCTAAGACAGGAGCTCAATCAATGACTGTTGAATATCCAAAGATGTGAAAAGAAGGCTGGGATCCTTTGTTCTGGCCTAAGGTAGGCACGGTTTCCGTAATTTTTCCTAGCCTTACCTTTTGAAAAACAATTTAAAAAGGGGGACCTGTGGTGAGCTGACAGAAAGGCAGCTATCATCCTTGCAGCAATCTTGAGCCACATGCCCTGACAAGACACTTGTTTCAACTTCCTACAACAGCTGAACACACTCTGAAAACATCTTGTTATATATACTCATTATTTTCCCTTGGGTGTGTGTGACTTAAAGGTGTGACTTAACAAGTGAGACTTATAAAAGGTGAGAGGCAGACAGAAGAGGGGACTGGAAACTTGGAACTTGGAGGCACTAGGGACTAGGAACTTGAAACTTGGGACTTGGACTAGGAACAAGAAACTTGGAAAGAAAGAAGCGAGGCTTGAGAATAAACTGGACTGTATCATACTCTGTCTGGTCTGCATTCTTAGCATCTGCCCTCACTCTCTTGCTGAACCCCGATCCGCAGACTTGAGCAGCAATATGAGCCCAGACAATTTTGCCCCCAAAGCTTGGGGCAATGTGAGCATCTTCAGTCTTCTGCTGTGCTTAGACATGCAGGTCTAAGGCTAGGAAATTGAAATATCTCAGCCTTTGGAAGCAGCCAGTTTTCTAGGTCTTGTATATACATAGAAGGTAGGGGATTTCTTAGCTATGAACACAAACTAGCATTAGAGCTCTTAGCTGGCAACTGGGAACACTTCTTCCTCCTCGGGTCTATTCCTGCTTTTGTTGTTGTTCTTCTGCCTTTCTTTCTCCCATAGGCATTCTTAAACTGTTCAGCTATTGTTTCTGTAGCTGTAGCTGTGTGAACAGCTACCTTGCTGCTTTCATAGTTCAGTCTGCTGACACCTAAGCTGCCATTGCTGCTTTGCTGCCTGTTCTGTATCTCTCCTTCATGTGATTGTTTATTCCTGACTTACCATCATAGATTAGATTATAAATAGAAGGCAAGAAAATTTCCCTTGAGGGGGATGAAGAAATGGATCTCTTGTTAGGAATATGTCTTGCTGCAGTATATGACCTAGGTTTGGTTCCCAGAACTTATTTAATGGCTTACAACTATTTGTAATTCAAATTGCAGAAAATCCAACATAGTTTTCTGACCTCTGTAGGTTTCATACATGCACATGGTATACACACACACACACACACACACACACACACACACATACACACACATATATATATATATTTGGGCCAAACATTTACATAAAATAGAAGTAAATATATATAAAGATATAGATATATTTACAAGCATTCTTAAGAGAAATCTTTTATTGGGACTGGTGATACATACCAGGAAACAAAAGGCAGCAACTGGTGAATGTCTTCCTACAGACAACTTGAGGCCAACTGCTATGCCTTGTAGAACCAGTCACAGTCATCGAGGCTTATATTTTAGGCCAATCACAACCATGCCACTAACCACCAATCACATTCACTAAGGATTATGTTTAGACTAATCACAATGGTGAGTCTTAAGACCAATCATAGTAACATTAACTTTGTAATTTAGGTCAATCACAGCCTGGCTCTTAACAGCCACTACAGCCATTTAAATTTTTTTCTGACCAATCACAGCCTTGCCTTTTAGGACCAAACATAATCAGTGAGTCTTATATTCTCAACCAATCTCATAAGCAGTGTATGTTCTATAGTTGCCAGGATACAGTAAACATGAGACTACTTGACTTCAAGTGAGTGGAGAGGTAAGGTTGACTAAGATGGAGCTCTGTTTTAAGGGCAAAATCCTTAGATATTTCTTGTTTAATCTTGTCCCAATCATTGAAATAGGGATGGTGAACTCACCAACAGTAAACTGTGAATGTGATAATTTCATATTTCAGTTGTATCAGTTAATAGTTAATATAAAGCTGTATAGTTAACTCTCTGAGTTATCCAGGCTTAATTGTCTAACTTGGTCTTTAGGAAATAGCTTTTCTTTTCTTGAGGAATACTATTTATAGCACAGTTCACAATTTCTGGTACCTTTGATTGAAAAACAAAACAAAAGAGACTGGCTGTATTTTTAAATACTGACCAGTTTTATCATGAGGGTCATACAGTACAACAACTACATAAAAGATGATTAATAATAAGTGATAAGTTATAGATCATTAATTTAAAATGATGATAGATTATAAACAACAGATAATAAATTATAGAATATAGAATATAAAGGATTAGATAGTAGATAATAAATTGAAGAATTGAAGAGTATCCAAGAAGAAAGATGAACATTAGCTAATATATGATAGAGGAGAGATATGGGATAAAGGAAAAGAGATCTGATTATAGACACAGAATGTATAAAGGGTAGAAGAGAGAGAAAAGGATGATGTATGTAGAAGATCTAGAGGATAGATGATAAATAGATGGAGATAGAGACACTGTAGGCAACATAGAGATGGGGCATAGACACAGGTTAAAGATAGAGAATAGACAGATAGAAGATAGACATAGGATAACAAGAAGATAGATAATAGATAGATAGAAGACAGACAAAATAGCTACACTCTAGGTTCTAGAGGATACATGATAGATAAATAGGAGATAAACAAAGAATAGGTAAAGGAAAGAGGATAATTATACGAAACAGAGACACAGAGGAACTAGATGTTAAGGATAGATGAAAGAGTGAAAAAGGTGGCCAGAGAATAAATGTTACATGGATTGTAAACAGACACAGGACAGCTAGAGGATAGATGGTAGATACATGGCAAACAGACACAAGGTTGTTAGGAGACAGATGATACATGAAAGACAGACACAAGATAGCTAGAGGATAGATGATAGATAGAACACAGACACAGGGTAGCTAGAGGATAAATGAACCATAGATGGAAGAAAGGCACGGGATAGCTAGAGGATTGATGATAGGTGGAATTCATATATAGGAGACTATTGAATTATAGATAGATAGATAGATAGATAGATAGATAGATAGATAGATAGATAGATATGCAGGCTAGCTAGCAGATACATGAACTATGGATGGCATAGTGTCACACTGTAGTTGGAAGAAAGATATTGGATATAAGGATGGAATCCAGGCACAGAATAGCCAGAGTATAGTTGATGGTTTACAGAGTCAGGGTAACTAGAGGATAGGTAATATATTAATGTTATAGACATACAGGATAGGGAGAGGATAGATGACGTATAAGTGATGGAATACAGGCATAGGATAGGTAAATGATAGATGATAGATGATAGACGATACATAGCTGAAACATACACACAGAAAATTTGGAAGATTGATGATAGATAGGAGATAAGCAGGGCAGCTAGAAGATAGATGGCACATGGGTAAAATATAGACCTAAGGTTGCTAGAGGATAGTTGGTAGATCTATGGATACAAGATAGCTAGAAGATAAAGAATAGAGAGATCAGAGATTCAGCGTAACTAGATGATAAGTGGTGCATTGATGGAATAGAGATATCGGATAGCTAGAGGATAGAATATAGATAGATGGAAGATAGGCAAAATATATCCAGAGAGTAGTTGATAGAAGACATGCACAGGAAAGCTAGATGATTGATGATAGATAGAAAGATAGATAGATAGATAGATAGATAGATAGATAGATAGATAGATAGATAAACAGATATTTCTGTTAGTCAAAGGTATCTAGGTATAGCCTAGAGACTCAGAATAGCTACATGATAGCTGATAGGTAGTATAATAAAGACAAGATAGCTATAGAATAGATGGTAGATGCATCACAGTGAGAAGACAAAGGAAAGATAGTAGACAGGAGATCTATCACGTGGATAGACACAGGATAGCTGGAATGTAGTTAATTTGAAAGATAGACACAGCATAGTTAGGATTTCTAGGGAATAGATGATAGTTGGGTAGAAGGCATATAGCGGATTGTTCGGAGGATAGGCCATATGATGATAGACAGAGGTATGTAGAAAGATAGATGACTGATTGGTGGAAGATAATAGAGATAATGTAGACACAGGAGAACTATTTGATAATTGACAGATGAAAGTTAAACACATGATAGGTAGAGGGAATATGATAGGGAGAGACACAGGCTATCTAGAACATAGATGATTCATAGATGAAACAAGGGCACATGATAGCTGGGGTATAGATGATCCATAAATGGAAGATAGACTCAGAATAGCTGCAGTGTAGGAGATCCTTTGATGGGAGATAGACTCAAGATAACAACAGGATACATGCAAACAAAGACATAAGATGATTATCAGGCATAGAGCAAGATAGACATAAGACGGCTACAGCAAGGAGATGCTATAGATTGTAGAAAGATGTTTACTTAGTAAAAGAATGGTCTTATTTGGTTTTAGAATCCACCTTTAACCGACTGAAAAAAAAATGGAGAGGAATACACAAAAAATGAGGAGGTAAGAATTTGTAATACAATTGGCAAAGCTTTCTGTTCTGACCTCTGTTGTTATATCAGATGTAGACAAACTTCGTCAGGGAAGTTGAGGGTATTTTGGTCTCTTCCGTGGGTCTTCTATTCCCCCAGTTTCATTGTAAGACCTGGCAAGAATTACTGTTAAAGCAGGTGAGAACAGAAGGGAAGCTAAGTCTTGCTATTTCACTCAAGCTAATTCAGGTTTAACTTAAGTGATTGCTAAACAACAGTGACAGACATTGTATTAGGCTGTACTGGGAAGACATGGAAATGGATTGGTTTTTACTTTTAACAGCCTCACAGCCAAAGGGTGGAAACATTGACTTTCATGTTATTGTTATAATAGAAATAGATCGTATTTGTTTGCTTGTTCATTTATCATTTATTTTGGAAACTAGCTCATGATATTTAGCCCAAGACTTGCATCAAATCCACAATCCTCCTGCATCTCACCGGAGTACTGGGATTAAGGCCATTTTCTGACATATCCTGCCACAGTAGTTATAGTGTATAATGAAGACCTTGTATGTTATATGAATGAAAAAGATCTGTCTTTCTGTCGTCTTAGTCCTCTTTTGGGGCACTATATCAGTAATTAGCCTCAGCTTTACCATACATAAAGCTCATGTTTACTTCTCTGTAAATTAGTGGTGCCTCTAATCCATGCCAGAGGATAACCCATGAAGATCTTTGCAATTTGCTGAAGAGACTTCAGAAACTGATGAATAGACTTGGATATGGATCATCTAGAAAGAGACCCAGAGAACAGCCTGCTATTGCCTCTCTGTCTTCTCAAAGAGGTTTGACTTAGGTCCATTTCCCTGATTCTATGCACTCTTTGTGACTAAACTTTCCAAATATATTTTCTAGGCCATGCCCACTCCCTTACAATGCATTTCTTCTTTAACCCTCTTCAAAATGCCTATAGCTGCTAGCACCCTACTTCACGAGTTCTACACACACCTTGTTCTCATCACTTTCACAGAGCTCACATAAAGATGGAAGGAGAGTTTCAACCCCCCAAAGTTGTCTTTGAATCTCTACACATGAGTAATGGAACACATAAGCACCCCCTACAAAACTAACAAAGTATTTCTCTAAATTATAAGCTGAGAATTCTAATATCAATAGTTATCTTAATTTAACACCTGTCATTTCTTTTATGCAAAGGAATGTTCAATGTACAAACAAATTATGAACAAAACACAGTTCCTGTTTTTAATACCTATGAAGAATACCATAAGACGGTTCTTCAGGTAAGGGTCTTTTAATTTGTTGTTTACATTTACATGTTAATCACCTAGAATGCAAGATGCACTACATCACATTTCAAAGCACAGCTGGAAAAGAACAAGTTTTCAAACAATAAGAAAGCAAATATAACAATACACACTCTTAGATGGAAACCTAAGCCACGTGCAGGCATCTTTTATCCTTTCAAGCACTTTTATTTAAAAACACAAGGTAGGTAGGTATCGTATATTGAAATTTGTGTTGTGAAGAGGCTTCAGAATATCTCATTTGAAATCTGTCAATACTTTTATGAAACCAAATGCATATTTAAACTATTCCAGAAGCTGACTATCAACTGCAGAGATGGTTGTAGGCAAAAATGCAGGCTGTGTGCTGTGAAACTGTGACAGTCACTCTTCTACAACCTTTTAGCTTCTGTCTGGTATTAGTAACTTCCCTGGAAAACCTTTTCTTAGAGAAGATTTTTTATGGCACAAATATGTTGTAAGTATGATCACAGCTGTTTTTAAGCACAAAAATGGAAAAAAATAATTTTAGTGCCTGTGAAAACAGGGACACATTGTTTTGATATTTTGACTGATGAAAAAAGTTGACGTTTTTGTTTTTCAATTGGGCTGGGGGTTGTTAGCTCAATAATAGCACTTGTCTAGCATGTGGGTAATCCTGAATTCAATACTCAGCAAAAGTAGCATACAATTTTTGATTAACACAATGATTCTGGGAGGTGGTCAGTTGCTATTTATGTGCTACAAATATCTTCTCTTGCATGAACGTTTGGGCGAGGATAAACTCAAAAGAAGTTCCAAAACACAACAGGTAATAAGAGAATATTTGAAATTAATTTTTTGTTTCACTAATGATTATGGTATGAAGATATTAATGATCACATAGGAGTACTGGCTGCTCTTGCAGAGGAGGTAGGTTTAATTCTCTGCACTCACACTGAAGCTCACAATGGTCTGTAGTTCCAGCTACAGAGGATGTGATGCCTTCTTCTGGCCTGTATGGGTACCAGGTACACACATGGTACACAGATACATATGCAGGGAAATCCACTCACACACACAAAATAAAAATATTTTAAAACGTTTGTGCTTTTTTATTGTACAATTCACTTTATCAGAGATTTATCACCAGTATTGCTTCTTTCTAAAGACTTATTGCCATTTTGTGTTTACAATGAGGCACTGTTACTTGCAACTATCTACTTGTATGAATTCTATGAGCTTGTTTCTTAAAATAATCATTTTATTGCAGAATAGGGTAAGGAAGTACAGCTTTAAAATAAATATTGGAATTGAGGATCACACAAGCAGTATCTGGATAACAACTCTAAATTTAAATGAATGAGTACATTGCATTAGCAGTAATTCCTAGGAGAGCCCTGCTTTATTTGTCCTCTTCTTAGAGGTGATACTGAGGCAGGCACACAGGTATCCACATCTCCTTTCTCTGGAAAACATTTTGGTATTTCACATGCTCTAAATGTCACCTTCTGGGAAACCTGACTTCACACCATTATACATTAGAAAATTGATAGCACTAACTATATTTTTAAGTTGAACACTAGGCTAAGTATAAATGAATGTGTCTTTAAAAACATTTAGCATTCAAATAATTAACATATTTAAAGTGTGACCATCTACACTAAGAAATGAATATTTCTAGTGTGAGATGGAAAGTTTAGTTATTGATTTTGGGTACACTGAAATATATTTGTCCAAGTGGCACATCATTGATAAATATCTCATGCTTAAGGTGAAGTAGATTCTGTGTAGGAGGCAGAATAATAGAATTTTAATTAAGGATGTGCCTACTTTATAGATATGTAAGAAATGCAATACATTTTCTGTGTTCTATTCTAATAATTTATACACTCAGAAATAAAGCTATCATTTTATTATTGTTCCACTATTTATTTATGTTATTATTCTGTCGTTATTAGTCATTTGAAAATATTTCAATTGTACTGAACATAGAAGGAAAAGTTGTTTTTGTATCCCAGAATGTGACACCTCTTCTTGGCTATCGTCCAGTAAGTTCTTGCAGCTTTTGGGGAAATTGGTCATTCTGGATTGTTGTTCATAAGTTATTTATTTTATGCTCATATAAGTTATTGGTGTTCAGCTATGACTCTGTGACATCATCTTCTCTACTAGTTTCAGTGTTTAGTCAATAAAAACATGCTGGGATTCCGGCAAAAGTTCTTACTCTTCCCTCACCCTATCCACTCCTCTCATGTGTGTCTAAGATGAAATGTCTGTCAGAAAAATAAAACATGCTTCTTGTTAAGATTCTCAGAAATGGCACTGAGCAGGGTTAATGCCTGACTTCTTTTGTACTGACTGAGTGCTTGTGCTTTCATTCCTGATTTAAAGAAAGGCCTTGTCAATATCAGGTGAGCATACACCTACTGAGCTAGGCTCCAGCCCAATGATTCTATTTGTAATGATGCCACCTCTCTTCCACCAATGGAAGAATAGGTAACACCCCTTGGTTCTTTATATTTCACATCAAATTTGTTGAATTTTTAATTTTTAACTTTTGTCAAACTCCTTTAAAAAAGTAACACACAAAATAATTGGGTTTCACTATGGTTTTCTTTCTTTTTTTTTTCATTCTTTTTTCCTTTCTTTCTTGGCAAGATAAGGTAGCATTCTATAGTTCAGCCCACCCCAAAACTCCTTATGAAGCCTCAGGTTGTTCTTGGACTCAGGGCATTCCATTTTATATATGGACCAATGAAAATATTTTTATTGAAAAGATAAGTGTCCCTTTATGGTACAGGGGGAAGGGTTGAACTTTTTCCATCAAAATAAACAAGGATAAAATAAAATGTAGAGAGGGCATGGGACTTGAAAGTATGAGGAAGGTGCAAACAAGAAAGGATTCACATTGAAGAGTGAGAAAGTGCAGAGTCAGGGGAAAGGCTTTCTGGCAGAGTTGTATAGTCACTGGTTGTGTGTCACGGTTGTGTGGCATGGTTCTGTGGCATGGTTGTGTGGCACAGTTTAGTGGCACGGTTGTGTGGCACAGTTGTGTGGGGTTTTCCATCCAGATTCACTTGCTTGGTTCAAGACTGGAGACAAAGTTATGAGTGAGGAGCTGAGAATTTTTTCCAGGCTCATAGCAAAGAGGGAAACAAGACAGGGTGAGGATTACAGCATCTGAGGTCTATGAAATGGGTAGGGAAGAATCCAACTACTTGAGGGAGATAATGCACAGGAAAACTGTGGACAGAATGGATTGTAATGTGGAGTAATCACTAGAGGGTAATGCAAACTGCCTGAAGCACTGCACCTATAGGTATAAATGGCATGGGCAGCACTAAACACCTATGGCAAGGATACATGGCAGACTAATGGTATTAGTATTGAAAGCAAAATCGGTTCTTTCTCCTGCACCCTAGGAAGATATAATTGGGACGAGCCTATTAAATCTTGTTGATGATGAACAAAAGGATGACATATCTGAGAAGATCATTCTAAATCTTCCATTGGCAAATATAGGTATGCATACATGGTTTTGTTTTCTCTTTTAATTTAATTTTTGAATTGTGTGTGAAAAGTAATACTTAGCTGAACAATTCCTTGCTCTCTTACACCTTAGTAGTTTTTGAAAAAAAATCAGTGTAGTTGCTGATAATATATCTATTTAATTTAATAGCCTATAATTTCAAATAGTACATTTCTCACACTAAAAATTATTTCCTTTTGAGAATTATGGAGGAGCTCAATAGGACATTACTCTCAGATGATGAGCCCTCACACACTGTGGAAGAGTTCAAGAGAGCTGATGGATGCTGTGGGAGGAAGAGTGGGGTACCTCTAAGGATGTAGCCCCTAGCAGTGGTTCTCAACCTTCCTAATGCTGAGACCTTTTAATACAGTCTCTCATGCTGTGGTAACCCCCCACCATAAATTTATTTTCATTGCTACCTCATAACTGTACTTTGGCTACTGTTTTGAATGGTAATGTAAATATCTGATATGTACATGGTCTTAGGTGACTCCTATGAAAGAGTTGTTCTACCCCCAAAGGGCTGAGAACTGTTGCTCTAGTGGAAGGATATGGGTAGTACACATTGGAATTGTGTATTTTGGGGGACACAAAGTTAGGAAGGACTGAGTGGATATGTGGAACTGGATCTGAGCTAAGTTGGAGGGAATGGGAACATGATCAAAATATATCACATGCATATATGAAACTCTAAAAGAGTCAATAAAATTAATTAATTGAGAAATCATCCCACCCTGTCTTAGTATTTACAATAAAACATAATTACTGCAGCCTTTCTCGAATTTTAGTAGTGCTATATAAATACTAGTGTATTGTGTTCCAGCTAGTGCCTATTTTATGGATATAAGAATGATATCTCTTCTGAGGACCAGCATTTATGGAAAGAAAGTTGTGTTCTTTACAATATTGTCTTGACTAAGGAAGACTATTATTGTCTGAGATAATCCATCAGACTACGTAACTTTACTTGTATCTTGCTCTCTTTAGTGGGAAGCCTAATCGAATTTTGCTGTTATATAAGAAAAGGAAATGTAGGTCAGAGTGGCCAGGACACATATTGTTACAGGACCATGTACCAAGGGAGATATATATATATATATCAGTACGTGAAATTCATCTTGTACCTACAGGATTCTTATGATGGTAAGCAACCCAGATGATGATACTTACATGATGTCCATGAGTGCTGTATTCCCTGATTGCTAGCATACTAATTCTTGTATTACTGTCACTGTGAAATACCTGATACCGCTACACTCACAATTTCTGACTACATTAGATATTTAAAAATACTGAAATTTATTAGGTGAGGTCATATAGAAACATGGATGATTATGTAGGTTGAGGATGTGGATGTCTCCTCTGACAAAACAAAATAATTTTAAAAACCTAATCCAAAAAATGTTTACTGCACTGAATAGCTTAAAGGGAGCTCCATGAATAACTTGAATAAGTTACAGATGGATTTCCTAGTTTGTAAACCATACCACAAATTAGGTTTACTGGAGTCTAGAATTCTAACATTATATCAAGGGCCAATATATAGAATATAAACTCTAAATCTCTATACACTGAGCTGGGGAAAGAAATCATTTCACCTAAATTTTTCAATAGATAACATTTATGTCAGGTGTAGTATGAAACCTAGTTTTTGAGGGTTAAGGAAGTACAAGCTGAGAAATCAAGATATAAAATTAAAATTGACCCTTAAAATATCTGAGTTAATCAGAGGTAAGGTATAATGCTGTTTGCTTCAGGTACCCAAATGCATGTTAAAATATTTCACCTATTTCTTTCTTGAAAGTTAAAGGTGAAATATCATTAAAAATCACTTGGACAGATGCATGAATACACACACACACACACACACACACACACACACACACACACAAACACTATTTCTTTTAGGGACTAACTCAAGAATCCAAAGATCAAAAGAAAAAGATTGACATCAGCACAAAAATCACACCTTTGATTTTTCAGGATGCATGCCTCATACATTAGTGGTGACCATGTGGGGAATCTGGGGATCTTAGCTGGAAGGGAAGGAAGATAAAGAGAAGCCCATGGCTCAGAATCTTGAAAACTGCCAGTGAGGTGACAAACAGCATTGTGATGTGGAAGTTGTCTGCCTGCTCTCTTAGCCAGGATTGCTTCTGATTTAATTGCCATTATGTCTGTCACCCTTAGAGTCATTTGTATTTTTTGGAAACTTCGGTCCTAATAGCAGAAAGATTTGGTCTTCTGCTCCAAGGCTGTTATGGGAGGAAAAGTACTATGTTGTGGGAAACATTTCTGTTCTAAGTAAGCCGGATGAGACAGTGAGTATGCTCTATATCTCTCTCTTATTGATGGGCACAGCATTTTCTCTTCCAGCTACTGGACATCAGTGTACATACATTTAGTATTCAGCAAGGAAAGAACAACTTGTATATTAGTTTTATAAAGTGAATTTTCATGTCCTCCCTCTCTCACAACCTTAGGTATTTGATTGTAAAGGCTTTTTACAGGCCAAAGGAAAAGCTAGTTATTAAAATGCATGTGTTAGATTGAAAATCGTTTAGTTTGTATTTTCAATGACATGAAATACTTTTCATGTCCTAGATACTGCAGTAAGTACCAGGGAATCACATACAGGCAGCCAAGAGACAAGGCACTGATAAAAGGTGTCATGGGAAAGTGAGCTGGTGATTTGTGTTTTGAATAGGGTACCCCCAAGTCTAACAAAGGCAGTCTATACAGAGAGTGCACTGACCTCAATTTGGAGAGTTTGAAGGAATAAAATTGCTTATGTGACTCAAATAAGGGAAAGAGTGAAGGGGATGGTGGAGACAGGAAAGTGATAGATTGTGCAGAACTTTGCTCACTGTAGTAATACATACAGAATTTATGCTAAGCAGAGTATGATCTAGACTGAAATCCCTAGGCTGCTTTGAATGTGGAACATGAAGTATAAAGAAACAAGAATGGAGATAACCAGATGTGAATGGCAGGAATCTGGGTTGATTTTAGTCATGGGGATGGAAACTCCCGGATTTGGAATGAATGGATACAGGGCTAACTAGAACATTGAAGACTGGGTAGTGTTAGCAGCCTATATAAAGAGCTCTGTTTGGCTGTAGACCAGGTTTCTATTGTGATGCCATAGTAGATCACTCCTAGATTCAATTTCAGAACAAACCACTTTTCCATATTGAAGAGAGTGTGGAAAGTTGTATAGAGGAGAAGACTGAAGGAAGTTGTCTGATTTGATTGCCTCATTCACTCTTTCTTCATACCAACCCTCTGGGATCTGAGATTCACTTTCTGCCACAAGAATGTAGACTTCTACTATACAGGATGACTCAGCCCCAAGATCTGTTTCCTACTCTGAGAAAGAGAAAACAAATTTTGCTTGTCCCATCCATATTTCACTAGTCTCCATCATGGCACCAGAAAGTCTATTTGCGATTTGCTCCAGTTTTTCTCTCTGTGCCTAAAGGATATTGTTTCTATACCAGATAATATTTTGGAAAATAAATTAAAGAGAACAGAGATAGCAGTCAGAGGAGTCTTTATAGTGTGCACGTGTAAAATAGCAAGCAGTGAACTTGAATCAAAGTGAAATTCCTTGATCTACTAGTGTTGGACTAAACCACTGTATGTGCATAAGATGTTTTCGTACCTGTAAACCTAGCATCTTTTTCACACCGACGTGACACTTGGATTAACTTGAATATATAATGCATGTTAGAAATGTCAAGTTTTTCTAGTACATAGGTATATTTAATGCCAATTAGGGGGTTAGAAGAAGGAGTAACTCTTCTCTGTACAAAGCTGTAGATTTGATTCTCAGAGATGCTAAAATGGTGACAACTGATGATGCTAATTTTTTGCAGGCACAACCAGTTAACATTCAAACAAATGCTGTAGATGATGATTCCGATGATGACAGTACTTTACAACACCATAGGTAAGAGGTATCATGGCTGTAAATAATGCAGAGCTGAAACAAGTTTTTTTTTTGGTAAATAAAGCCAAAATAAGAAAGATTAAGAGTTTTAAAATGACCAATTAGCTGTTCTGAACCTACCATATCATTTAATATAATTTATTGTCTTCCAACAGAATAAACATTGATAAATGGTTTTTTATTTTTAATTTTTAACATAGTCAAATTATGTTTAAAACTACAGAATTTTCCTTGACTTTCTGTCTATTTTTCTCTCACTTACCTACCTGCCTACCTACCTACCTACCTACCTACCTACCTACCTACATACATACATACATCTGTATGTGTATTTGAGTAGACCACCACCAATACCTCTTCCAGTTTCCAGATCTGTACATTTTAATGTATGGAAGGAATCGTTTAACTACTGTCTGTTACATCATTTCGTAGATTAATCCAATAATGGACCTAGAAAAAAAGTGACAGAAAAGAGCACATAATATACATCTGAGGTTGTTCCCTAATGATGCAGCAGTGGCTTATATCCTGCTCCATCCACACAGGACAATGGAGCAAAACATTCACTTGCTGTCAGATGTAAAGATGTCTACTGCAGGTCACATTATTTGTCTGTCAGTTTGTCTGTGTGATAGTGGAGGGGAAAGGGGAGGGACAAGAGGGAGAAAAAAGGAAAGTGAAAAGGAAAGGGAGAGGGAGAATGGGGAGAGAGGCTCGAGGAGAGAGAAAGCCTGAGTGCAAGAGAAAGTGAGAAAGAGCTATACAGAAAGAGAGAGAGAGAGAGAGAGAGAGAGAGAGAGAGAGAGAGAGAGAGAGAGAGAGAGTGTTAGAGAGAGAGAGATAGTGAGAGAGAGAGAGGAGAGAGAGAGAGATTTTCTGGCTTTCCAGGAACTCACTATATAAAACAGGCTGGCCTCCAACTCACAGAGATCCTCATGCCTCTGCCTCCCATGTTCCAGGGTTTCATGAGTGGGCCACCATGCACAGCCTGCAAGACAATTCAAAGGCAAAAATTTGCCTTATGCTTTCAAAGGAAATGCAAGCTTGGCTTTAAGACAGTTCTGCCAAGCCAAGTAAATTTAAGGTGAAAGATAGATTAATGTCTGAAGTACATGGGAGAGCTAGGGGTCCCAGGTTACTTACTACCTTAAAAGAATGAGGATTGGGAACAGATGGATAAAAAGTAACAATATTTTGCAGCCAAGGCTCAGGGCTTACAAAAAGTCCAGGATGATGTGAAGTGTTTAAACTTCAGTGACTGGTTTCAATTGAAAACAAGGAGGAATCTGAGTATTGTATGGTTGTGTGTTAAGACCCAGGGCTTACAATCAGAAGCCTGTGAAGGCTCTGTTCAAAGCCTGCTGGCCACCAAGCCTACCTGCTGTGAAGCCTGCCTAGAGAAACTGAATTTTGCTCATCTGTAAATTCACAACACGGAACTCAACAGAGGCAGAAGGTGGATTAGAGGTTGCCTCTGGCCAGGTATTGTGTGCAGAGTGGATGGGGACAGAGAGGAATGGTAGCTAGAACAGTGGAATACCTTTTCTGAGCTATGAAAATGTTCTCAAACTGTCTTGGGGTTGGAGAGTTATCTTAGTGCTTCCCCAGAGTAAGTCACTAGCATATAAAGAAGTATGTAAATATGAAAGGGCTAAAAATGCAAAGGGAACTAAAATCATTATAATCATCTTATGATCTGAATTGACCAGAAATCCTTGAATTGAAAGCTTTAATTGAAGTGTTTGAAATGTGTGTTTTGTCACGTTTTTTTTTTAAAAAAAAAAAAAGGGTTTCTCCACTGGCAGGGAATGTAGCTCAGTTGACAGAGGGCTTGCCTAGCATAAACCTAGCAGCATATGCCTGTGATATCTGAGTTGAGAGGTGGGGGCACATAGAGCAATTTAAAGACAATCATTATCTGTGTATTTTGCCTACATGTATGTCTATGAGCCACATATCTCCAGTGAAAAACAGCAGTTGGAGAGGGGTGTGAGATACTCTGGAACTGGAGTTACAGAGAGGTGTAGGCTTCCATTGAGGGAGCTGGGAATTGAAACTAGGGCCTCTGAAAGAGAAGTCAGTATTCTTAACTGCTGAGTCATTCCTCCAGCCCCAAAATAAAAAGTGTAATGTCTTCCTTGACAACATACTGAGTTTAAGCCTAGCCTGGGATATGTGAGATCCTACCTTCAAGAAGAAATCAACATGTGTGTTGTATATATGTACACCCATACACATGTGTGTGTGTTGTGTTAGAATTTTCTCTAAGTGTTAACTATTGTAAATAATATGCTTATGTTTAAATAATATCACACTGAAAATCAAACCAGTAAGAGTAAAAATTGTACATTTCATGCACAGATAATATATGCAGATGGCTGCGATAACTCATTAACTGGCTTTTCCTGTTTTAACTCTTCTTAATGCCATCAGAATCTCATAAATATCACAGAACATTTACTGTTAGATTATCTTGTTTGTTTTGTTTGTTTGTTTGTTTCTTTCTTTCTTTCTTTCTTTCTTTTTTTGTTTTTTTTTTCTTTGAGACAGCCTTTCTCTGTATAGCCCTGGCTGTCCTGAAACTTATTCTGTAGATGAGGCTGGCCTCGAACTCAGAAATCAGCCTGCCTCTGCCTCCCAAGTGCTAGGACTAAAGGCGTGCAATACCACTGCCTGGCTGTTTATTTTTTTACAGTCAGACATATTACTATATCTCAACTTCTCATATTTTGTACTGATGGTGGATTTCTTCTTGCTTGACCTCCCAAATATAAATCTTGTTTTTGTGTTCTTGTCTTTGAAAGATTAGAATAAGTTTTAGAACCAGAACATAAACTATGTTGGCTAAGTGTTTTTCCACAGAATCAAACCTCTAATCCTATGACACAGGACATTTTAAAGTTAGACATACTTTAACTTTAAAAACCCCTAATTTTAAGTAGTGGGTTTACTTATGGTATTTCCATGCATACATATCATTATACAACATTATTTTCAATATGATTTTATTCATTCTTTAAGAATTTCACACAATGTATTTAGGTCATATAATCTCCAACTTCTCTTCCTAACGCTTCACAGATCAGTTCCTATGTATTTTCTCCTGTGGTGTGGCCATCAATCCAGTCAGAAATTGGTTGGTTGCACCCATAACATTGTAATGCCATGATTGTAGACATGAGCATGTCTTGCCATGCTAGGCATTATCCTTGATCACAGTGTTCACAGCTAGTAAGCCTGTTGATGAATTTCTTTCCTCAATCCCCTTCCAGTACTATGAAAGTTATCCAGCAATGAGGAAGCTTCCTGACCAATACACAAAAGACATATTAATAATGATTTCTTTATGGCTTTATTAAGGCTTCGAAAACACCACCGTAGGAACAAAATGCAAACAGATGCTCAGGCTGAAGCTGTGAATGTGGAGGAGTGTCCTGAAGCAGGCACAGAAGTATGTACATTGGCAGTCACCCAGAGAACCATTGGGGCCTTTATTCTTGTTATATCATTATTTAGTTAATGTGTGTTATCAATATAGAAAGACTTTCATTTCAATAAGTGTCTTATGAGCATGACAGTTTCTGTTATATTTTTCCTTACTGTAAGTAACTGCCATGCTTAGAATAGTCCTTGTGCTTATCCTGACCCTAAGTTCATCATCTACAAATGGTTTAAAATAACATTTGACTAAAACATAAGCATGCTTAAGGAAAACTGACATCTTTTGTTCCTTTTATTCTTTTATTCTCCTAACTTGCTCTATAACCTTAACCTTAGAAATTCTAGTGTCCTACAATTCATTTTTTTCTTACAGCCAAAATACTCGTACTGATATTTTCCATTTAATCTGCCTGAAACATTATCTCATACTTGGCATTTATTGTGTTTGAAGCCTAGCTTACATGTGTAGGAACTCTGAGAAAACCCATCAGTGGCCACTTACTCTTTGAGGCTTAGTACCCCAACAATATTTTTAAGGATGTGTAGGGGTGTGTGTGTGTGTGTGTGTGTGTGTGTGTGTGTGTGTGTGTGTGTGTGTGTGTGAAGATTTTGTGTCTTTCTTCAATGACTGAAGTATATTGTGAGGTATGTCTAAGGTTTGGGACAGGTCTGCCTCTTTTTCCTAGGATGCCTATCTTATTCTATCTTGTAAGTGAAATGTGTTATCTTCTGTTGCAAATTCAGGTTGAGATTGTAGAAGTTCAAGCAGCCACTCAGCGAATGCCATTTGACTTAATTCAGGTCAGGATACCCTCTCACTCAAGCATAACCCCAGAATTAAGTGCAGCCACAAGCATAAGCGCTGGCATGAGGACAAGCACAAGTTCTTCATCTACAGATATTTCATCAACAACACCAGTATCAAGTAGGTACAATTAGCTATTTGGATGTGGTCTAAAGAAATGGGATGACCTTCAAGGGCATAGCAAGCTTTAAAATAAAAACCGTGCTCAGTTTATAATGGTGTGAAATCACAAATGTCAATTCGAACTTTGCCTGTTTTCTGTAAAATTTTGGAGGTGATGATTTCAGAGCAATAAAGGTAAATATCTCTTCACAGATTCAATCAATCCCTAGTCTTGTACCTTCTAGAAATCCCAATTAGAAATGTGCAGATTCTCCCTCTTCCAATAGGAAGAATTCAATAGAATTCTTATTATTCACTTTCTTTTTCCTTTTTTGGCACATTTTACTGTTTTGTCACAATCTTCTCTGTGCTTTCTTCCTTAGCCCCTACATCTAGACAGGGGTATGAGATAGATCCAAAATATATGCTAGAGCCCCAAGACAGAGAATTTGAAGTAGGTCCAGAGTTCCTCCTAAATGACAGCCAAGACACAGAGGCCACTCCAGAACAAGGAGAATGCACTGAAGAGGATGTGAAGAAACCCTTGGTAGAGGCAAAGCTATCCAATCCTAAGGAACATGTAATTGATGAATATTCTGTATGTCATGATGCTTCTTCAGATGATGATTTCTGTATAATAACAGAAGATACTGAACACAAGAAAGACCCTAAGTTTCAAGAAGTCGTTGTGGGTCAAGAACAAGGACATCAGAAGGTATCTGAGGCTGCCCCATCTTGTCCAACCACACCATTACAAGCTGTGCACCCAGAAGCTAGCTTAAATTCACTTTGCCCAGGTTAACTTTATAGTTTCTAATCTACTAGCTTTTCAAATATACAAGAATGTTTTGTGCTTCAGAGAATAGTTGAAGTAAGTTGAGCTGCTATGAAAATACTGGATTTCTACTGGTCCAGATTTTCCTCATGTGTGGGCAAATCTCAAGAGAGGGCAGCTCTTTTGAAGACTTATCCCAACCTTCTCCTCAGCAAACAGCAGCATAAGCTAGTTTCTTTTCTTCTGCTTGCCTTCATTTCTTCTATATATGATTGTGGATATAACCATGTATTTAAATAATGATTTTCTAAAAGGCAGGATTCTTAAATTACTTTGTGTACTTACAAATGCAGCCAAAGAGAACATATCAATACCATCGTCCACTTTTTGGGGAAGAGTTTGCCCAACTCTGTGGCCCACGAGTGAAGATGACAGAGGTCTATGATTTGAATATAAGTAGATCCTTCCATGGTGAACAACCTTCTTACCCAGATATTGAAGAGGAGGTATAGAAATTTACTTTACTTTTATAACTGAAACGACATTTCATTTTCAAAAAAATGTTGGGTTGCTTCCTTTACTTGGCTTAGCCTACTCCATACGTTGCAATTCAGTGGTCCCAGAAAAGTGAAAAGTATCTGTGCAAGGTAGACCTGAATATAAGCTAGATGATATACACATGTTTGTGTGGGTGTTCTGGATTTTTAGAAGTCTGTAACCCAGGGGCATGTCCCTGAATACTGTGCTAGCAAAGCAGTCAGTAGTTCCTATAGCCTCATATGTACAGAGACCAGACTTTTATTGTTTTTGAATTCATTTGAATGTTAAGTTCATTACTTGGGAGGCGGTGTCTTTTTCCGACATTGAATTACTTATGTTTATTTTTTTATGCATCAAAACCTGTAGCATAGGGAACAAGAACAATGTGAATATGAATTCTCCCAGTGTACTGGAATGCTTCGAAACTTAAAATATGAACGGCCTGGGCAGCAACATACTGGGCAAGGACAAGGACCTCGTGGATATCATAGAGGAGAACAGGTACAGGGATAGTCTGAGCCTGAAATGTAAGACGGGGTTGTATGGTATAACTGTATTTTTTTTTTTTTACAATAAGCCTGTTGGTTTCTACAGGTGGTGACTGTTATAGATGACATGGGGTCACCCACCATGGAATTTTTTGGAAATGACAATTCTCAGCATTCACGAAATGAGACACATAGGAGAGAGATAGATTGGGAAGAAGGGTGGAGGCCATCGCCTTTTCCCTTTTTCCTGCCTAGTAGTGCCTATCTGAGTACCTATTAATAGAATGGAGGATCTTTCACACAGAAAGCCTAGATAACTCAGCCTCAAAGTGAGAGACTTCAAATCTAAGCCTTGAAATTAGTTGGCTTCATTGCTCAAGTTCAGAGTCTCTGCATAGGGTGTTTGTAGAGAGACTTTATTGACCATAGCTGAGTAATTCCCCAGTTTCATGTCTGTTCTTTAACATTTTGGAATGAAGGCACTGGCTATGAAAACCAGGGATGTAGATGTAAGATTTCTGTTACATGCTGTGAAGAGCTAATAATATATAAATGTGGGTCAGGTTATATGTAGCATGGAGAATTTCTCATAAGCTATCATTCTTTGACTTATGTCACTGCTCCAAACTTCTTCTCTTACAGATGTTGGGAGGATCCTATTGATTGTGCCCCTCCACCTCTGCATCATTCATCAAGATCATTCCAGGAAATGACTGGATCACATCAAACATTGGCAGCCTCATTTCAAGCATCATTACTGTCAAGGCAAGCATCATTAGTGTCATGTCCAGCATCTTTACCATCATGTTCAGCATCTGCACCATCATGTATAGTACCTGTACCGATGCATAAAGAATCTGTACCAATATGTCAAGTTTCTGCACCAATAAGTGTAGCATATGCACCATTAATCCAAGCGTATGCATCAACATGTCAACCATCTGCACAGGTATGTCAAGCATTGGCAGCTTCACGTCAGGCATCTGGACTGTTATGTCAAGCATCTGTAGTGACCCTTCAAGTATCTTCACCTCGATGTCAATCATTGGCAGTGTCACATCAAGCATCTGCACCACCATGTCAAGCATCTGCAACATCACGTCAAGCATCAGTGGTGTCACAACAAGTATTGGCAGAATCATATCACCAATCAGTAATGTCACCTGTAGGTGCTTCTCAATCATCTGGAAACCTTGATTTAAAAATACATGGCCTGGAATCCTCAGAAAATTTTATGGAGCATTAGAATAATATCATGGGCCCCGTTACAGAACATTATCATTTAGTAAAGATCCACTCTTGGGTTTACAGGCAAAGGAGAATTAGTATTAAAAGTTGAGATATTCTATAGCTTTTATTATTTTGCATTTCAAAGGATTCTGGGCCTCTTCTTCATGAGGGAAACACACTAGAAATATAGTCTCTACTTGAAATGCAGACATGAAATATTATCAAGTTGAGGAAGTTACACATGTAGAACTCATTGGTTTGTAAAACCAGTGTCTACTAGGATCTGTATATTACAGAGTTAGATTGATGTTTCTCAGGTACAATCCTACTTTCTGTCTTCCTCAGCATAGATTATGTAATGAAAGAGCTCTAGACAAGCATTTAATTTTACCACTCTCACCCCCCCCCTTTATTTTCTCAGCATGTTTCTTTTGACCACCGAAGAGAGAAAATTCCACACTTTCTGTCCCCTGGACAAGATAACTCTGGTTCCATTCAGGCTGAGTAGGACACTAATCCTCACCCATGAGGGGAAGATGAGGCTGAAGACAGACCTCCACTGTCTGCATGGTAAAGGGCCATACAAAATGGGAGAGTCCCTTGATGGGAGAGGGTGGGTGGGTCATACTGCTTTACTTGTAAATTAAGTTTGTAGTTATTCTTAAGCATAATAAGTTTATTGTAAATATTGCTGCAGAAGTTGACTGTTACATCCTACTTGGTGTGTGATAACAGGTGATCCCTGGCCCCTGCTTTATCAACACAAATTTCTGTATATGTATATGCAGATGTGCTTTTGTTGTGGCATGAGCAGTGTGTCAGGGTCCTACATATTTTTCTTGATGAAATTTAAAATACCATAGAATTGCAACACAGGGGGGAAACCTGTTCTATCATGCAGTTTTCCCAAATTCTGAGGCCTTGTTTATTTTTTTTTATTTCTATCTCTTTTCTGTAGCCCCGTGCTATTTGATATCCTATGTTAAATGGTTACCAAATTGTGAGCAAGTAATATCTGTTCAAAATAGTATACATATTTACTTAATGAACACTATGCTCGACTACAAGTCTTATGTCTGTGTTGTTGACTGTGATATCCTAGGAATATTACTGACTTGGTAGACTGTGCTTATGTCCTGATGAAGAGCCCACATTTAGAGCTAAACATCTCATGCAATACCTTTTCCTAGTGTATTAGCATTTTTTGCCATACTTACAAATGTCACTGACTACTACTCTTGCATGTGGCTATGAGTATAGACACTGTCCTCCTGAGTGCAGCCTTTCTTTTTGGTTTGTCTTTATGTGTGTGTTGTCTCAGCTTTACTTTTAAAGTAAACAAACCAATGAAATAAAACCAAGAATAATCTGGCATGCCTCTGGGCTCACGGTTTATGCCCGAGGGTTAGAAAAGGAAAGTTTCTGTGCTCCCTAAATTCACTGGGATCCTTAATCTCCAGTGTGATGGATTTGGAGATGAGGACTTGGAGAGGTGATTATGGTTCTGAGGATAGGAGTATGGAAGTGGCTTATGATAGCTCCTCAACCATCCTGGTACCAGAGTGACTTTGGAGTTGCCTTTGTCTTCCCACATATCACTTATAGTTCTTACAATCACAGGTATAGCTCTGGATTTTGAAAGGGACTTTAGTACTTTTGTCTTCTGCTGCAGAATAGGACATGGGAGAACAGAACACTTTACTCCCAAGCACAGGACTGCAGAATGCAGCAATCAGAGAGAGCAAGTCTCAGGGAGAGACAAGGGAATCCCAGGAGATTAGAGGCCACCTGTGGAGAGAACTGGGTTACTACACTGTTTAGAGTATGGATTTTCTTGGTGATAACCTCCTCAAGAAGCCCTGGGACATCTGAGTACAGTTGCCCTCACATTGTTAGGTTGTTGGGTAAATACTGAGACATTAGCAAAACTACACAAATAATTTTATGGTTGCAGGTCACTACAATATTAAGAAGGTTGAGAATCACTGACCTAGGACATGCCTGTTTGTCTCTTCTCCTGTCATGCATGAAGGAAAAAATAAAGAGTAAATGAATGAGAGATAAAGGCAAAAATGAGTAGATTTGATATTGCCTCATTAGCCCATGTTCATCTTAGGCCTGACAACAAGACATTAGGGAAGATTTACTAGCTAGTGGCTCCCTTCATCAGCAAGAACCCATTGGAAAGGCTCTGCACATTGGGTTCCAGGATTGCTGTGGTTTAGGTTCAGCCTGTGATACTACATAGTATGGTCTCAGGCTCAAGCCAAAGGTCTAATGCCCTTTTAAGACCAGAATATAAATTAAGATTCATCTTCACATCAACTTCCCATAGCTTCGGGTGTCCAAGAACACACAGTGTGTGCTTTCTGTGCTTATTTTAAAGGTGGCGTCTTGTCAAAGCCCTACACATGGACCAGGAATTCAAGACAAGCACAGATAAAGAAGGTTCCCATTGTTTCTTGATGCTCACAGATTCTTCTGTTCTTGCCTACCACACCATACCATCATACTACCACACCAACACAGGCTACCACATCACACCACTGCACAGCACATCATAGCACAGCACAGTACAGAACACCATTCCACACCACACCACACCACACCACACCACACCACACCACATATCAGCCATTGGATGGGTATGAGCAATGGTTCCAGCTTAGTAAGTATCTCCAGGCACCATGAAGTTCAAGATGTGTTTAGAGGGGACAGTAGAGCCAAAGATACTCTGGACACAAGAGTCCCAAGCAAGATAGGAAGTGGTCAGACTCATTTCTGGTCATCTTTTGCCCCTGCATGTACAGCATAGGAATTGTGGCCTTTCTTGTGACCTTTCCAGTTAATATTTCCCATGTGTTCTGTTCTCAGCCTTTTCAGACATTATGTTCTCTTACCACAGTCAGTCTTTTGCCCTCCTTGCCTGTGCTCCAGTTGAGGAACAAGTAGCCAATATTGGATGATATCCATGTGTTCTCGTCTAGCAAGACAGTTCTCTACTCAATTTATGAGCCCTTGTCATCATTCATTTCTCTCTCTCTCCCTGCTCACAATACTCTTTATCACACACATCTGCAGCCTCCGTGCCTACCACTTTATGGAACCAGCTCTTACCAAAGAAAATAAAAATCAGCATGTTGTCAAATCCCCCATTTACTCCCATGTTCTTTGGCTCATGGCAATGTTGTTTCATTTGCTAACCACTTCCCTTTTGCCTCCTCTGGCTAAGGACCTTCTCCTTGTTACTCTTGCTTGCTGACTATTCCTCTCTACATTAAATGGATTAGTTCTTGGAACTTAGATTTATCTAAATTCTTTATACCATAAGTGATCTCTCTGTCTCTTTCTCTCTCTATCTCTGTCTCTCTCTGTGTCTCACACTGTCTCACTCTCTCTCTGTCTGTCTCTGTCTCTGTCTCTCTCTGTCTCTGTCTCTGTCTCTGTCTCTCTCTGTCTCTCTCTCCTTTCCTCTTTACCTAATATATAATTCTATGACTTATGACTACTTATTTTTACCCTAAAATATAGATACCTGACTGACTTTTTAGCTGTAACATGCATTGAAGAAAAATTTAAAACCCTCCATTTTCCCGCATGTTTTTACAAATAGAACTGCCATCTTACAGGTGACATTATCTAGAAATGTGGTGTCATTGTTTAATAGTATCTTCACAATATTTCTGTGTGAAGTACTCAGATCCAGTATATCAGAAGTAGGCTTCTGTATTTATACAGCCTTCTTACATGGAAGTAATAGAAGATTTGATATGAGAAAGGAGAAACTCAAAGTTGGCCTTGAAGTGTTTTCTGGAATCACAATAAAAAATTCCCATGTCTTCTTTCACTGTTTTTGTCAATTTTATACAATCTGTCAGCTGTAACAAAAATCCAATGCTCCATCTCATCTGCTCCAAATGGTTCACTGACATTCTAATTAAGTATTATTCCCATTTGGCTTATAAAATCTTATATTTACTTTTTTAAATTTCAAATTATTTTATAATTTAAAAGGATGAAATCTGTTTTGAATATAAAACAAATTCAGAATTTGCTACACTTTCAATTAAGTAATTGGAAGCACAATTAGTTCCTGGCATTTTATTCTGAAATAACGACTGCTTCCCTGTGTCAGTAATTATTCATCCATAAAATTGTGCACTTTTGAACTTTGGCAAATAATTAAAGCATGCAGTTAAATTATGCACCACTATTGGACATAGAAGAACAAAACACAAATAGAGAAACCTGAAAAGGGAACTCTTATAAAGGATGGGCAGCTGTCTCATGTCTTTTCAGTGAATTTTTATACTTAAGGTGAGAGATTTGTTGATAAGAAATTTCTCTGCCTGTACTGTTGTTCCCAGAAATCCTTAGGATGCATGGAAGAGTTGAAGGTCTTTGAAAAATCCATAGATTTCTCTCTGGAAAATCACAAATGGGGGAAGGGATTATGAACCAGACCCTTGGATCTCCCCATCTTCAAGGGAGATTTAATTTAACATTTCTGGTGATAAGGAGAAGCATGTAGAAAATTTTTTCTTCTCTATTATCTCCTGCTGCAATCCCCACAGTCAAATACAAAATGCAATCTTCCCACAGAAAGGCCTACAGCAGGTTTCTGGGCATTGGTTATATACTCTATGATTGTCTTCCATTTTTACTTTTAGTAGATTCTTTTATAGAGGCCATAAGAAATTTAAAATTTGTATGTATTAATGTGTGTGTATTTATGTGTGTGCACATGAACACATACATGTATATCAAGGTGTGCTTTGGGAGATCACAGGATAATTTGACAGTTGATTCTCTTTATCCACTCTGTAGGTTTCAGGGATTGAACTGATTAGTGTTGGCTATAAGTACCTTTACCCACAGAGTCATTGTGTTGACTTTAGGACATTTTTGAGACAGGGTTTCTTCTTGTCTCCATAGCTCTGAGGATAATCTTGAGCTTTTTCCTGTTGCCTATGTTGCCCAGGTGTTTGGATTATTATAGGCATGTATGCCTCTTTTGGTTTATGTGGTCCCAAAAATAGAACCCCTTTCTTTGTGCATACTAGGTAATCATTCTGCCAACTGACCTACATCCTAAGCCCAATCCCAAAAGACTTTCTATGTTTTTGGTTGTTCCTGAAATAGTGCCTGAGTCAAGTCATCTCAGGAACAATTTCCATCTTGCTGACAGGGTCAAAACTGAGTTCATGCTTCCAAGCTCTTGCACCAACTCCTATCCTGCTTCTTTAGGTGTTTCATGTTTGGCTGTCAACTAGTAAAGAATGTGAAGAGTGAAGTGTCCTTCTATCTAAACTAAGACCCCCAAGTTGTAAATGTATTGCCTCTTATGACTTAATTGACTACAGGTAGTCATTCCATTCCTTTGTTACTGGACTAAATGTTCACCAGAAGACCAAAAGTCCACTAGAAGGACCACTAATACTATTAATCAAGGATCTGAAAAGCATGTGATGCAGATAAGGGTTAGTCACCAATGCTTACATCCTTGCTCAACTCTGTGTGTCAAAATATGATTGGACAATGCTACAGCCCACACACTCCATCTGGCTTTGTGATCTCATCCTTTAAAAATAATGTACAATCTCCCTTCAGAGTCACAGGTCAGCTACTGAATCTGTTCTGTGTCCCTTATGGATCAGTAGGGGCCTGAGTAAAATAAAAATTTGCCCTCTGTATACTTATTATGATGAAATGTCAAAGGCCCAGTACCTGACTCTGTGCTGTTGTCCCTGACTGGTCAATTTTTGCTACCTAATCCAAATGAAGATCTTGCTTTGCCTGACTCTTGTGACTATTCAGGTTGTTTTGGTGTTTTGAACCCAAACACTTTTAGTTATCAAATCCATTTTTTAATCATATTATCTTTAGTGATTATTAAAAAAATTACCTCTTTCAAATAATGCTCAGTAAAATCTTGAGAAAGAGAGCTGTTTTGAGTTGGTTCTAACCATGGGAATATGTACACACACACACACACACACACACACACACAATCACATCAGAGAAAGAGAGAGAGAGAGTAAGAGAGAGAGAAGACGAGAGGAAGAGGGGAGGGGTAGAGAGGGAGGGAAGGGAAGAGAGAGAATGAAAGAGAGATGGGGAGAAGAAAAGTGGAGGGGGAGGGAGACCGAGAGAAACAGAGATGGGGAAGGGAAAAGGAAAGAGAGAAAGAGAGAGACAGAGAGAGAAAGAGACAGAGAGAGAGAGAGAGAGAGAGAGAGAGAGAGAGAGAGAGAGAGAGAGAGCATATTTTGTGCCTGATGGTCATTGTTAGTCTTACAAAATAAGACCCTTTTTCTAAGATTTTTTTCACCAAGCTATATAGGGCACACACAGCATCTAGAATTTTTAGATATGTCTGTACTCCTGGGTTAGCAATTGAGGCAACTATAGACTTGATAGATTTATATGAAAGGCACATCGATATAAAGGTGTATACTTTCAAGATTCATCAGTTGATGTGTAAATTTTCAAAGTTAATTAATATAACACTATTTCCCTCTATGAGTTTATCTCTCATAAACAGACCTGATTGAGTATGTAGTTTAGTTGAAAGTGTTTGTTGAGCATGGGTAAAGTCCTGCATTTCGTTTCCTATACCACTCACCAAAGACAAAACTAAATAAAACAGACAACAGGGAGTAGATTTGTTCAAAATGCATATCATTATCTAGCAATATGTGAAACTTGGAGACTTTTGATAGAAGTTCATTTCATACATTAATATATTTCAGGTATTTTTTGTTTTGTTTTATGATTTAAGATTGAGTCTCATGTAGTCCCAGTTGGCTTTGAACTTGCTATATAATTGAGGATTGCCTTCCCTCTCAATCCTTCTGTATACAGGTCCCAGAGAGGTGCACGTGCTGTTTTGAATTTCTTATCAATGCATAAAGGAACCTCATGGTCTGGACCTGATTGGAGAGACTTTTGCTGAAGGTAATGGCTTGTCACAAATGGCTTTCTAGTCTGTGTTGAAGAAACAAAAGTGTTCATTTCATATCACTTGTATAAACTATTTTTGTAGCTAGAGAAATCAATTGATGTTTGATATTCGTTATCTTGATTTTCTGTTCCTAAACTTACCCTGTAAATTCACACTGCTTATAAGTAGTAATGCAGTTGGTAGTTGTATAAAGCCAAGTGCAAGGACTTTGTAATTTAACTAAAGAAACAAAACAGCATTGGATTGTGTAGGCTTCCAGGTTTGACAAAGGGAGTGCTCATAGTGGAGGACATTTGCAGCTTTCAGCACAAGGAGTCCTGGACTTAGACTCGGTTAAAAGTAAGGTTTCAAGAAATTGAGCCCTTTTATTTTTTCAAAATTGAAAGACCTGAATAAATATTTACATTTTTCTCAGGTTGAATGAAATAGCTTTGAAATCTGGCATGACCAGGTTATGGTTAAGATTACAAATGGCAGAGACCTTGAAAGTCATGCTGCCTGCTTTTTTCTCTAGAATTAATTCAACACTAGGATTCATACAAATATCTTTCATTATTTAAATAGGAGAAGTCTATATTATTATATTTTTTATTTATTTTGTAAGTGGTGTGTGTGTGAGAGAGAGAGAGACAGAGAGAGAGAGAGAGAGAGAGAGAGAGAGAGAGAGAGAACATTTGTGCACACATGTGCAGACCATTCATATGTATGATGTTTAGAAGACAGCTTTTGAGACTTTTCTCCTCCTAATTTGTGGTTCTTGGCATTGGTTTCAGATTATCAGGATGGACAGAAAGTACCTTTAAATACTAAGCCAGCTCATCTGTCCCCATTACTAATTCTTTTACTTTACATTTCAACAAAAGTAAATAATAGGATAGAAAAAATATTATAGTGAATAACTCTGTAAAATAGCTGTATTTTTTCCTTTTAGTTTAAAATGCTGAGTGAGAAGCTTCCTATTTCTAATTGCTGAGAAATCATACCATTTTTTGTTCCAGTTGAGGAAGGAACCACAGGAGTAATTTTCATTACTGAATTAGGAGAAGCTTGTATTATTATTATTATTATTATTATTATTATTATTATTATTATTATTATTATTATTCTTTTGGTTGTGTGTGTGTGTGTGTGTCCATACAAGTGTGTCTGACTACCGAAGTGTTTCTGCCTATGTGTGCTCACTTGCCTGCCTACATACTCATAGAGGTCAGAGGGAAATTTTCAGGTGTTAGTTCTTTTTTTCCACCAAACATGTTTAAAAGATGGAACTCAGATCCTCAAGCTTAGTAGTAAAAAGGAACATCTTTATTCACTGAGTCATCTTACCAGTCCCCATTGATATTTTATTATTTATTTTTAAGAAGATAAAATAATGTGATAGATTAAATTCCTCTAGCTACAATATAGTCAAGCCATCCCATCATTAGTAGGTAGCCACCTTAATTATGTCAAAAAGAATTAATGGTACCTGTGGGTCCATATGCTTTACTATCCTACAGGAATAACTGTGAAGGTAACAATCCTCACCATGTGACTTCTTACAGGTGAGAATCGGTGTTGCACTGAGCTCTGTACTTTAGATTTAGTAACCTTCATATGGCAGAGAAAGTAGATTAAAGAGTGTGAGGATTTAGATTCTTATTTAATCTTTCAGATTAATTTTATTTCGCATATATTCATGTTCTGCCTGCATGTATGTATGTGTATCACATATTCATCTGGTATCCATGGAGAAGAGGGTGTTGAATCCTCTAGAACTTGGGTTCCCAATGATTGCACAACATGTCATAGGTACTGAGAAAGATCCTGATTTTTGTGCAAGAGCAATCAGAGCTCTTAGCCATGAAGCTACCTCTCCAGGCCTCACTGGGATTCATTTGTAAAGACAGTGTTCTTTCTCTGCAGCCCAGGCTGGCCTGGATTCCTGAACCCCCAGTTGGTTTCCTTTGTGATCAAGAACTTAAAATTTCTGCATGGCTTTTCCTAAGTAGAATATAAATATTAAATTGACTCATGCTAATTACAAGAAGCAGAACAGTGTTCCTGTTACTTGCTATGCATTTGTGGGGTGTGTGTCTTCTGACTTGACTTTCCCTAATGTCCCTAAAGAGGAGGATGTGAGCAGGTTAATGAGTTCCTCTTCAGATTCTAATAATTAAGTCCACTGTTTAAGTAATAGGACGCTCTTTGATTTTAGTGCTCATGACTGGCAATAAATGTCTTCCATATTTACACACAGAATTTGTACCTCTGAGAAGACAGAGAGCTGAGGGCGGTCAGCTTAGTCATAAGGCACACTACATATTACTGAGTTAAGTTAGTATTCATTTAGCTTTGGAAAAGAGAACATAAATGTACCGATTTTGTTACTGTTCTTTGTATAGTGATGATATATGTATGCACTGATTGTTCCCAGAAATTCCTCTTGCTTTGTATACATTGAATTTCAAGATTCATTTAAGTTCTTACCAGACATATTGGGTAAAACTCTAAGTTAACCTGTAAGCTCCATTCACCAAAGGACCAGGTAACTTTTGGAATGCTGAGAATTGTAGTTCTTGAAAAAATAACAACATCACATGGGAAAATTTGGTGGCTATATGGATTTGTTCTTAATAATTAAATAGCTCTTACAAAACATGTTTCCAGGGTGTGTGTGTATATATATGTATATATATGTATATATATATATATAAAAAGGAACATCTTTATTCACTGAGTCATCTTACCAGTCCCCATTGATATTTTATTATTTATTTTTAAGAAGATAAAATAATGTGATAGATTAAATTCCTCTAGCTACAATATAGTCAAGCCATCCCATCATTAGTAGGTAGCCACCTTAATTATGTCAAAAAGAATTAATGGTACCTGTGGGTCCATATGCTTTACTATCCTACAGGAATAACTGTGAAGGTAACAATCCTCACCATGTGACTTCTTACAGGTGAGAATCGGTGTTGCACTGAGCTCTGTACTTTAGATTTAGTAACCTTCATATGGCATGAAGGTTATATATATATATACATATATATGAGTATGTGTGTATATATGTATGTATATATATGAGTATGTGTGTATATATGTGTATGTGTTTGTTATATTTCCTTCACATCCAATGGCAGCTTCCTCTCCCTACTTTCCTTCCCCATATTCCTCCTTTCTCACCCGAAAATAGGGGGCCTTTTTGTAAATATCAACCAGCCATGGCCTATCAAGTTGCAGTGAGACTAGGCATATTTTCTTTTGAAGCTAGACAAGGCAGCCCAGTTGAGGAAAAGGCATCCAAAGGCAGCCAATGTAATCAGAGACAACACCTGCTCCTGCTGTTTGGAGTCCCACATGAAGACCCAGCTGCACAACTATTACATATGTGCAGAGGCCCTAATTTATTCCTCCCATGCATTCTTTCTGAATTCCAGTGCAGACCCTATGAGACCTTATGGCCCAGGTTAGTTGATTCTGTAGGTTTTCTTTTGCTGTCCTTGATCACTCTTGCTCCTCAATACTTCTTTCCCTTCTTACACAGGACTCCCTGGGCTCCACCTCATGTTTGACTGTGAGTCACTGCATGTGTTTGCATCAGTTTCTGGGTGAAGCCTCTGTGATAACAGTTATGCTAGGTTTCTGTCTTCAAGTATAGCAGAATATCATTAATAGTGTTAAGGGTGTGGTCAACTCAAATATATTAGTAGCCTTTCTATACTCAAAAGGTAAACAGGCTGATAATTAAATTAGGGAAATGACATCCTTTACAATAGTTACAAATGATATAAAATATCTAGGAGTGAATATAACCAAGCAAGTGAAAGATCTGTATGACAAGAACTTCAAGTCTCTGAAAAAAGAAATAGAAGAAGATCTCAGAAGATGGAAAGATCTCCCATACTCCTGGATTGACAGGATTAATTTAGTAAAAATGGCCATCTTGCCAGAAACCATCTATAGATGCAATGCAATCCCCATCAAAACTGAAGGAGGGGCTATCAGGAGATAATTCCACCTGGGAATTCATCCTATGTACTGTCACCTTAGCTAGACACTTATGTGGATGACTGGAGGTGCATGCTGTCAAGAATATGATATAGCTGTCTAGTTAGAGGTCTGCCAAAGACTAACACATTCAGAGGACGATGCTCACAGCTAACCACTGATATGATCAAGGGTCTCACAATGGAGAACTTAGACAGAAGACTGAAAGAGCAGAAAGGGTTTGTGACCCCAGGAGCAGGAGGAAAGCAAAAATACTAAATAACCAGAGCCCCCCAGGTTCTAAACCACCAGCCTGGGAGAACATAGGGAATGACCCATGACTCCAGCAGTATACGTAGGGGAGGATGTCCTTGTCAGGCATAAGTGGGAGAGGAGATTCTTTGTACCATAAAAAACAAACTCAGAGTGGGGGGGACCTGAGGGTGGAAAGGCGGTAGTGGGGGGATAAGTGTGGGCACTGCCTCATAGAAGCATGGAAAAGGGGGATAGAATAGGAGGTTTTTGGGTCTTGGGAGGAAGTGGGGTAAAGGCATAAAATCTGAAATGTAAATATAATACCCAATTTAAAAAAAGAGAGACTAAAAAGGGAAAAATGAGGAAAAAAAGGAAAGAAAAAATAGAAGATTTAATAACATAAAGGGAAGGACTTAGAAATTTAGGAGGCAATTTATGTAAATGGAAACAGCATCATAGAAACTGGAAAATCATACCCTCATAGAAGCACAAGGGGGGAGGGAGAATGGGATAAAGGGTTCCTGGGTGGTGGTGGAAATGGGATAAGGGGATAAAATTTGAACTAAAAATATTACAACTATTTTTAACAAGGGAAAAATAAAGAAAAGTTGCTAAAACCAACATCTTTAAAAAATGTCAAACCTCTAGGAAAAAATTTTTTCTTGATACTAAAACTTTTTCTGAGAATTGTATACTGCAGAATTCACAACCATGGTGTATCTACTCATCAAGCATACTGAGCAGACCTGCCCAAACCTCTGATGTCCTGGAATTCCATCTGGATGCATTGAAGACACAGCATCAGAGGCTTCTCAATTTACTCTTCCCACCACCCCTCTTCTAATATCTCAATGCTCATAATCAGCTGGAAGAAGTTAAAGAAGAGTCAGTGCCCCTATTCCCTGGGCATGGGGACTAAGGTGGTTAATATTGGTCTGTCTTTCTAGGGAAAAGTAGTAGTTTTGTTGGAACAGGGAGGATTAGCTAGAACTTATTGCATGGCCATAACCTATTGGTAGAAATCTGTATAATTAATATCAAGATGAAGTTATAATTTCTTAAATGGTACAAAATTTACTTTGATTTCAAATTTAAGGTTTTTATTGGTATGAGCTTCTTATTGATATAAATGTGAGATGAATATTGATACTCTCATGGGCATTGTGCCTGTATAACACACTGAGGAATACAAGGCTTAGACCCAGTTCTTCTTTAACTTTTATAAATGATTTGGGACGGTTAGCCTATGAGTTAAGGGACTATAGCAAATTCATGGCTTTGAGTTTATTGTTACAGTGTTTTCAATATTTTACTTAGAAAAAGCTGAGAGGAGATAACAGTCAACAGTCCAGGCTACCTTACATTTATAGTTGGTTTTCAAAACATCAGAAGTCCATAGAATTGACGTTACAAACATTTCTATAGTTAGGTTCATTTTGAATAAAGATCCATCTGCTCCTGAAAGCTTCCTGTTGTGGATTCTTAGGAAAAATTGAGCATCCTTGAAATTACTCCAGTTGTGCAATGTGAACCACTAGGCAAGAATTGCCTCTTTCGATCTACAGAAAAATTACTGTCCAGAAAAAGACACACTTGCAGAATAGTCAACTGATTATATCTGCCTAAACAGAGTAATCAGCCCTTAATAATTCTCCACCAATAAAATCTGTCATATGATCCTGGGGCAGAAGGCTGAAGATCAGATGCTCCAATATTTTGTAATACAGGGACTGTCCAAGTGTTCAGCGGTATCTATAAATTGGCAAAGTCTGAAAAGCAATGCTTTGTGCTTCCCATAATTTCAGTTAACTCAGTCATTCTGGATTTCTGATGGAGTTGAGGACCTATAGTCTCATAGCCAATCCTGGCTATTTACTTTGAGAGAAAAGGTATGAGTGGATGGTTTTCAGCTGATATTCATTCTAAAACCAAGGAAAGATGCCAGGTTCAGAACTAAGTGCTTTAGTTAGGAGAGATGACAGAGGTTCTGGTTAGTTAACCAAATGATGGACTGGGAATTAGAACTATCTTCTACCTCACTGGTACAATTAGGAATAAGTATGCTCTAATTGCATTTGAGAGAAAAGTTTTATTTTAACAGGAAGTGTGAAGCTAGGTGATGAGAGAGAGAAAGAGAGAGAAAGAGAGTGTGGACATGGAGGCAGATGTTCACGTGTCTCCACCAGTCAGAGAGTTGATACATCTAGGTTGGGTATTGGGTTACGCTTCTGATTGAGCATTAACAAACATTTAAAGCCTTTGATTAACATTTTAAAAGTGTATAAAAGCAAAAAGAAAAGGGAGCATGGGATAGGGGTTTTCTAGGGAGGGGAAATAAGAAAGGGGATGACATCTGAAATATAAATAAAACATAAAAATAAATAAATAAAAAGAAAAAAAACTGCAATTAGTTGTGATAACAGAGATTTTCTCTTCCCACTGTGATTTTGCTGTATTTCTAAGCAGACAATGTAGGTTATTATTGTTAATAGATGAGAAAATCAATTTCCATATTTTGTCACATATGAAGTGAGACAAAGTAGTTATCTCTGCTCTCTCTTATCACAAAGAGTAGGAAACATCATCATTGCCAGGAATATAAGAACTTGAGCTTTGTTTAATAAATAAAAGACCCTTTCCTGTATTTCTTTCAGTGAGTTGTTACGTCCTTCTTAAAGGCCTCTAACATCTTCATGAAATGGTATGGTAGATCAGAATCTTGCTTTTCAGGTGTATTAGGGTCTCCAAGGCTTGCTGTGTTGGGAAATCTGGGTTCTGATGATATCAAGTTACATTGGTTTCTGTTGCTGGTGTTCTTGTGCTTCCCTCTCACCATCTGGTTATCTCTGGTGTCAATGTGCATGGGTGTCTCTGACTGGAGTCTGACACTCTTGGTATCCAGGTAGAGCTCTGTGACATGGGTTAGAGCAGGCCTTTTATGAGGCAGAGAGTGCTGTCTTTGGTGGGGAGGATTCCTTTGTCCCTGGTTACAGCAGAGCTCCTGAAAGGTGGTCAGGTTGTGGCATGAGTGAGAGGCTACCATCTCTTCAGAGGGGAGTTGAAGGCTGGTTAGAAAGTTAAATCAAGAGCAGATAAGCCATGTAAACAGTCTTATAACCCCTAAAGAAATAGCAGCAATCATTAAAATTTTCCCTGCCCAAAATGCACAGGACCAGATGGTTTTAGTTTAAAATTCTATCAGACCTTAAAGGAAGACCTAATACCATTTCTCTTCAAAGTATTCCACAAAATAGAAACAAAAGGAACATTATCCAATTAGATCTATGTTGCCACAATCACGCCCATACCTAAACCACACAAAGACACAACAAAGGAAGAGAACTTCAAACCAATCTTTCTTAAGAATATCGATGCAAAAATACTCAATAAAATTCTCACAGACCGTACCCAAGAGCACATCAAAACCATCATCCATCAGGATCAAGTAGGCTTTATCCCAGGAATGTAGGGGTAGCTCAATATTTGGAAAGCCATCTATGTAATCCACTATATAAACAAACTCAGAGGAAAACCAAGAACCACGTGGGCATTTCAGTACATGTTGAGAAAGAATTTGACATAATTCAACAACCCTTCATGTTAAAAGTCTTGGAAAAATGAGGAACACATCATAAAATCATATAAAAATTACCTCAAACCCACTTGAGAGTAAATCGGTTAATTCCCTATTTCTAAAACTGTGTTACTTCACCTAACATAACAATCACTCCTTTTATACAATTGTCTCCAAATGCCATGATTTCATCTACCTTTTCAGTTGACTAAAATACCATTACATATGTTTATATGTATGTTTATGTGTGTGTGTATATATATATATATATATGTATGTATGTGTATATATGAATTACATTTTTTCTAATAAGCTCATAATGAAAAGAAATGGTTCCATTTGTTTGGTAGTGTGAATACTGAAGCAATAAACATGCATTGCATGTATGTCAGTAGTAGGTCTTAGGGTCTTTTGAGTATTTATCCAGGAGTGTGACAGCTATGCCATATAATAAGTCTATGTTTGAAAACCTATGTAGTGATTTACACAGTGCTAAACTAGTTTACATACCCCCAGGGATACAAATAAGAGAGGAAGAAGTCAAATGATCCCTATTCACAGAAAATGTGATCGTGTGCTTACAATGCTTCAGCAGAAAACTCACATATGTACATTTTCAGCAAAGTGGAATGATCCAAAATCAATATTTAAAATTCAACAGCTTTTATGTATGCCACCAACAAACTTTTCAGAAAGAAAATAAAGGACATAAATGTCAATTTTTAATAATATTTTTCAAAAAGTAATAGAGGTGGTTAGTTAGTTGAGTGGATAAATCACTTGCCACACAAATGTGAGGACAAAAGTTTAGATCTCCAGTACTCAGTGTTGAGTGAGTGTGGCTGCTCTCCTATACTCTGGACAGTTGAAGACTGGGAATCCCAGGGACAAACTGGCTAGTGGTTTGTGGGTGACTCATCAAAGACACCCAACATTAACATTAACATGTGATCAGGCACATGCACATATATGCATACTATCATACCTGGCATACATGTGTGGCCTAACGGCTTACATACATGAAAAACACATACA